>NC_085026.1:16436069-16583569 GCF_963692335.1 Osmerus eperlanus | reverse complement strand
GGGTGCCAGAGAGAAGAGGCTTGGGTTGACTCTGTAATGAGGGCTCTCAGGGCTTCACACAGAACCATTACGCTCCCTGTGACATGCTGAAAGAATCCAGATGCTGCTGTTCTCAGCTGTGGCCGTGGTATAAACTATCAGGCTGTTTCCCAACCCGGAAGGAACCCTCCTGTTCTCTGCCTCTGCTGCTGCAGTTACAGACTGACACCGTTTGTAGAGAAAATTGCTTAGTTTTTTCCCCCACCTACTAAAAATGACAGTTACTATGTATAGTCCCACTAGGCAGAGACAGAAACACAAGCGAGGGAGTTTGAAGGTAGTGTGTCTCCACTTTGGTAGATTCTAAGTGCTGAGGAGTAGGACAGCCAGGCAGGTCAGGTATTTATGTCCGCTTTTATTTTAAGCATATTTTCTCTTGTCAAGTCACAGCCTTCAAATTCCCCTGTCAAACTACGCGTTGTGTTTATATACGGATTCATTTTCGCTGTATGTGGAATGCCTATGACCGAGTGGAAGATCTCACGAGGTTTATTTTCAGTCGAATATTTGTGTCTATTTACGGAATCAGACCCCAGGCACACAACAATGCTGCCCCAATCAAGCGAAAACTCAAGGGGCGACTGGGTTTCTAAAGATAGTCCAGATTGTTGGCTCCTGAGGTCAGGAGATGCATGTGGTCAGATCTGGGCCGCAGCAGGCAGGGCTCGTCGAGGAGACACCTGATCCTTCACCCGTGTAACCAGATGGGAAGGCCCTGCAGTTCATACAAGCTGAGAAAATGTTCTACGAGGTGGCCCTGATCGAGCTTACCTCTCTGCATGGTTCCACAGGCAAGTTCCTCCTCCACTGCATAATGTGTGCATAATGTACACATTATATACACGTAATATACAAATAATACACACATAATATACACAGTATTTACATAACAAACAGAATATACACGTAACATACACACGGTCTAGGAAGCATTATAGTAACCACGGGGACCCATCAGGGAAATAAATTGTCATTAACTTACATTTTAAATATATATATATATATTTACATTTAGTCATTTAGCAGACGCTCTTATCCAGAGCGACTTACAGTAAGTACAGGGACATTCCCCCCGAGGCAAGTAGGGTGAAGTGCCTTGCCCAAGGACACAACGTCAGTTGGCATGACCGGGAATTAAACTGGCAACCTTCGGATTACTAGCCTGCTTCCCTCACCGCTCAGCCAACAGACTCCCTGTATATATATATATATATATATATATATATGATATATAGAACTCAGGTCTCAGCAGGGAGCCATCTAGAACATACAGAACCCTGGGCCCTGAGGAACAGGTTGAAGACCACTGCTGTGGAGAACCTATAGAAGTCAATGCCTCACCAAGCCAATAGGGACCCATGATTGATCTGACCTCCGTCCATCTTTATGTTCTGTAAACACAGTCCAGCTCCGGTCGAGAGAGCTCTCAGCAGGGCCAGTCATCTATCAGCTCCTCGACGTCCCCCTCCCTGTCTGCCTCTGCTGAGGCAGCAGTCCACTGTAGCGTGGGCAGAGAGGTGGAGGAGGAGTTAGGGGCACACACAGAGAAGAGGAATGGCCGGGCTTGGCATTATCTCATTAGGAGCTGTGTGGCGCCACGGAATACAGAGTCTCCTGAATCAGCACTCGGGCTGGATAGTTTGCCAGCACTCTCCTGAGACCACGCTGGCACCTGAAGCAGGGCAAAGGCCCTCCGTCTCTCTCCAGTCTCAGTTGAATCTTAGCTTAGTGACTAACAGCATTTTTCACTGTTACGACCCCACCCCCCCCTCTCCCTATTCTCCCCTGGGGGGAATGTTTCTTCATTGCTCTCTATTCCATCAGCCAAAATCGTATTTTTTTCCCCCCAGTCTACTCTCATTGGTGTCAGGAATGTGTGTGTGTGTGTGTTAGAAGTTGTGATTGTGTTTTAACCCGCTTATGTGTCGCGCATGTGTCAGTCAGTCCTGTAGTGGGTGTGGTGAGTTCTCCCATATCCACTCCCCTGCCACGACCTGCCTTTATCTGAGCTCTCTATCTTTAGTGTCCTGCTGTTCCCCATCCAGCCGGCTCCTCTCTGCAGTTCAGGCTCCGCTCACATCTCCGTAAGCCACGGGCGTGCCAGATCACCGGATCTCCAGCCTTTTGGATTCTATTTCTAGGCTGCCAAAAAAGACAGAACGACAGTCAGAGAGACAGAGAGAAAGAGAGAGACGAGGCAGGGCTACGGTGGAGGCTAACTGACTGATTACATGCCGTGTGTGTGTGTGACAGGACCTCAGGAGGAGGCTATGCTGGGCTCGGCAGGAGGATGTGGGTCTCCAGAGGAGCTTTCAGACCAGGCCTCCCAGGCGCAGCACCTGGAGAGGCTAGCGCAGCTCTGCATCATGAGCAAACGGTATGTAACTCAGCTGGATTGGCGGACTTAGCTGCTGCGACTAGGGCTGTCAAGTGACCTAGAATCCCCTTGTGTGTGTGTGTGGGGGGGGGGGGGGGGGGGTGTATGTGTGTGCTTCTCTTGGATCAGTGATTATGGATTATTTAAGATGATCAAAAACATTTGTGTTTTTGTTTTCAGAATGGAATGTGTGTTCTGTTTAGGGTCTTATGACTCTGCTCTGATGTCGGTCATTAGCTGTCGGGTTAGAGCAGATTTGAAGCTGGATTCCTGTGAGAAAAACCTGTAAATACACCATATGAAAAGAAAAACATACACGGTAGATTGATGTCTAATAACATAGTCATGTAGTGCATAACACATAGTTCCTAACTTTTCAAATATTGCATGTGACGTCTTGCATGTTCTCAGAAGAAGGTCAATAATATTGATGTTATCTCTGTCTGTGTGTCATTCTGTTTGCCGGGGTGAAGTTGAGATTGTGAGGTTTAGGTGATGTTGTGTAGCCATCCCAAAATAGATAACTGGAGCAGTGGCCTGCTGAGTAGAAACCCTGTGGCCCCTGTCTTGTTTACAATAAGCTCACGTCCTCCTATGACCTGAACACTCACAGTCAGGATGGAAATTTCCTCACCTAATAAACACAACGGGAAGTGTTTGGGACGGCTGCTTCCAAGCAAAGACTAGAGAGTTGAGTTTCCCTCCAGTGCGACAACAGTGTCTTTTTCTTGAAGTTTCAAGTGTTGTTACAGCACCTGGGTCTGGTTTCTGTCACTGCAAGGGTACGTTGTCAGGACACAGCATGCACACAAAAACAGATCAACACATAAGCCCTCGGTTGTCATTGGTCGGGAGATTTGAAGCATTTAACCTGATTGCTTGTGAGAGTGGCGGGGGCAGGTGGTTGCGTGTGCATTGGAAGGTGGTGGGATAAGGTGAGAAGGCTGGTTAATTTTGAATGAGATTGTGGAGATTGTTTATGACAGTACCCACTGGCTAGGGTTTCGGAGCTAATGGGGACAAGGAGTTGGTTTCTGCTCTCTGATCATCTGTACCACCCTGCACTGCATCTGAGCTATTTAAAGGGTTCAGAAACTTGAGACACAATGAAAGTGTTAGACAATCATGACGACTATCTCTTAGGAGGGCAGAGCACTTCATACAGAGATACTTTCCTTGGGAAAGTGCTGTTGCATTTGAGCTTTCAATGTCAGACTTTTATTGCGTGTGCAGAAACAAGCCCACTTCTCTACTGAAAGACCACACATGCCTGGATCACTTTTGCAACAAAATGTTAAAACGACCAAGATTGAGATGTTTTACTTTACAGAAATCCGATCATTCTATGAAACCAAAAGTCGTTTTTCAGTATGGCTACATACCTCCTCCTGAGCCCGTTGGTGCCTCGAGAGATCCATGGCTCCATCACTAAGCGCAGCTCAACATGGCAACGAACACGTTTCTAAACGCATAGGTCATGTATTTTTCGCAAAAAGCGGCACGTCACATCCCAGGGTCCTCAGCGAGACATCTGCCAGTTTTCAACTTCGTACAGTGCCCGGTTGTCGAGATGATCGAGCCGCAGACACACACACAGATTCCTGCCTTCACAGCTAGATTACAAGAGGGGCATCACAGAGAGAGGATGAAAGGAATAAGAAGCAGTGAGAGTAGAGCAGATGGGGAAGACCTGCCCCCACTAGGGGGCATCTCTGTCACTGCTGGCGCCCCCCCACCCCCCCCCCACCTCGGCCTCAACCACACTCGGAAACAGGAAGCTGTCCCGGAGCAGGAAGTTGTCACGCTGCTTGAATCTTTCAGTGCTACGGTAGGAAGTCCATTCGCTTCTCTATCTGTGCCGATCGGATGTCCTCCGAGGACCGTCTAAAACCAGGCAAGCCGACACCTGGCCATTACTAATTAAAGGGAAGGTTTAGGAACAGCACAGCTGACATCTGTCACACTAAACAAGCCTTGCTCTGCATCTATGAACACACGTGTGGGTGACGGATGTGCTCGGGCGGTGCCGGCTCTGCCCGCAGGCGGATGTGGACAGCACATCCTCAGAGGCGCGCTGTGTCCAGGCGGGTTAACGCAGACCGAGGGTGTGTGAATGGAAGGGTACGAAGTAAACCGACCCGTGAGCGCCATGCGTTCTGTAACCCACCCTGGAGGCAGGATGGAGGCAGGATGGAGGCAGGATGGAGGCCTTGGCAGCTGGCAGGGAAGGCAGGTTTCCACTGCTGCCTCAAGGCTGGCCCCCCGCCAGCGCCCGGGCCCTCAGCACACGCGTGCTTGTGTTTGTCATGCTGTTCTGATCCTAAACACTGAAATGGATCTGCTTACTTGACAAGACGGCATGCCCCACTAAGCTTGATTAAGGTCAGCCATTGTTGTTCCCTTTGAAAAAGACTTATTTGTGGGCTTAAATTAACTGAAGGTGCCAGGCCAGATTGATTTCGCTTCCGGGGCCAGACTGAATGGGATGCATTGCTTTTCTTTACTGCATATCTGATATTTGGAGGTAACATAGAACCCTTAGGAGGCATTAGGGACTGACGGGTTTTGTTCAGAGTATTCTCACTACAAAAGAATGTCTGTTATTTATGTACTTATGTTACTTATATATTCTAACAGTTTTCTCTTCTTTCTTACTTTCCCAGACCTCACCTTGCATTAGAGTACAGTGGAAAGGTATGTGCTGGGCCTTCAGTTGGCACTCATATGGTTAAACATCATAGAGACCAACTTTGTGGGAGCCTTTTCAAATTCTTGAAAATAGCGGTTGTATTATTCATGTGTCATTAGCTTTTATCAAAACGACAAGAGGGGGATTTGAACCTAAAACCTCTAGTTCAGTGGGTAAACATTCTACTAAGCTGCTATCTTGGGGTTAACTGGCTTACCATGGTATGTGTGTTCCCCAGGCGACTAAAATACACCAGAAGGCTTTTGGGAACGATCACCCCATCACAGCCAGAAGCCTGGAGTTGCTAGCCACAGTCTATGCCGAGATCGGCAAGACTGAATACTCAGGTAAGAAGAGGTCCGTTAGCGGACGACACCGCGATAACCCCTCCAAAATGGAAAAATACATGAATTACTTCAAAGTATAAATATACCTGGTTGAGTGTTTCACTAAGCACTGCGTTGTGACAGCTCAGACTGTAAACAGACGGGGGAGAGTTTACAATGTTGACATTATGACAGGACCTTGTGTTCACCGCTGAACGTAGACTGCACCTTGTCACGGCGTTTACACAAGGCTCTCTTCCTAGGCATGACAAACCGGAACAGTGCTGTTTAAGCCCCAGTACCACGTAACTGCTTTGCTTCAGAGCACACGCGGCCGTGTAAGTGGCTTACAGCACTCCCGCTAGCACATGTAAAATGGCAGTTTAAGGAAATGTTCAATTAAGAAACAGCCGTTGTACCGTTGGCCGTCCAAAGTGGTTTTGTGCACCGCAGACGGGGTTCAACAAACGAGGAGTTTTTGTTAGGCTACTCTCGACAGTTTAAGGCCACTGTCGAGGTTTGCTGGTGCTAAGAAAAAGACCCACTCTTGTTTCCTTTCCGAAACTTCGCATTTTTCACGAAGACAGGTTTGCTGTATACGGCATTAACTTAAATGCACCCTAAATGGTGAGTCAGCTGCCGGGTGGTGTGTAGCCAGCATGAAGCAAGGCCTCGCAGCGTACAGTACAGGGGCGTCATTAGACCCTTTTTACTGTGGCACGTGCCCCAGTATAAATCTGCTGTGCCCCAGTAAAATCAAACTCGCGTCCCTGAACTGTTGTATAGTGGGTTAAGCAAGGGGAGTTTTTTGTTTTTTTTGCCGAGAAGTGTATTGTGCGCAGCAATCTTGTGGCCCAGTAGAACTTTATGTCTAACAGTACCTGGCTGTGCATTTTAGATGACCTTCTGGGACAAGTCCACGGCAAAACAAATACTTACAAGTTCAGAGAACAGCTGAAGCACAAATACATTTATTTTTGCTGTGGAGGTTATTGCATATTGCGCCTGTGCTTCTGTTAGCTATTTCAGTAACCTTTATCACTAAGGCTGACTCCTCTACGGCGTCCGGGAAAATAGCTTTGGCGGAGTCGTTTGCTCTCCACAGCTTACTGCTTGAGACAGTCAGTCTGGAAGTTATCATGTCACAGCTATCAGCTTGTGTTGCCCTGCATTTACACTCCTAAAATCTGATCATTTGCTTTTACTAAATAAGATAACATATTTGTTCAGTCAGTTCGTTAAGCCTTCGGTGATTAGGTTACACAGTGCATCTTGCATTGTCTTCTGCCTCGAGCGCATCACTCTGTAGTGATAGGGTTAGTTGGGATGTTTGAGTGCACGCTCTGTTTTGCATGTTTCAGTGCCTTATCAAGGCCCAACTGGAGCAGCAACAGTAACCATCAGTGCTGTGTGAGGTTCCATGTTCCAGGCCTCCTGCTGGTCATGGTTCTCCCTGGGTTCTCACGGTTCTCTTTCACGGTCCTCCTTATCCTAGACTCTCTGGGCCAGTGTGTGTCCGCCCTGTCCAAGAGGTTTACGGCTGCAGAGTCCTTCAGAGACACCCTGAACGGGCTGCCCCACGCCCACACCCACTGCCACCGGGAGAAACGCTCTGAGCTGCGGAACAGAAAGGAAGTACACCAACAGGAGGACTCCTCCAACCTCCAGGTGATTATGGACAACTGCCAAGAGGAGAGCTGCCTGCAAACGTAGTATGCATGTGATATCACGTGGCATGTATCGTAATATTTGTTATCTATAATTTATATGATCGGGTAACTGCTCTGTGGTGACTCTGTTGTAGTATAGTTGAAGAGAAGACAGTACTGTACATACATACAGTGAAACTGAGTAGCAATCCGAATGGAGCATTCACACAAATCAAACAGCAACAGAAAATAGGAAGAAAAAAAAACGATCGAATTTCAAACCAGTCATATTTGTAAAATGCTGATCATATAAATAGAATACGTCTAAAATGGAGTGTTGTAGGTGCCTGAGCGGGAGTGAAAGGGGGTAGGGTGATACAGCAGGAGAAAAAAACAGACCAGTTTGGTGATGCTGCTCCTGCGATGGCTCTGGAGCGCGCTCAAACTGCGTGGTGTGTGTTCCTCTCCCCAGCCCGCCGGCAGTAAGACCCCCACCTCCATCTTGAAGAGGCCGGGGCCAGGGTCCGACACCGAGGCCGTCCACAGGCGGAAAGGCGAGCGGCGGGTTCGCTTCAGAGAGCCTGAGACCACGGTGCACGGTGAGAGACTGATGGGATGAGGAGCTGGTAAGGACAGGGGAGGTGCCTGGGGCCAGGTTCACTGTTAGAGGGGCCATTTACATCAAACATTGCTGTTGTGATATAGTTTTATTCACTGCATTGCAGGCATTAATGTTTTGCCTGTTATATTTTTGCAACATATATTATTTGTAATTATTCAGGGCCTCCATTTAAGGGGGCTACAAGGGGGTCCAAGCTTGTTGTAACAGAGGCACTGCCCCCCCCCCCCCATAACTGCCCCTGTGGAGGGACTTGTACTGTACCCGTAGTTTGAGTCTTGTGGGTGCGTGAGAGAGGAGAAGATGAGGTGTGTCTGTAGAGGAGTGCTGCCCTCTAGGTGTGTACTTATGTATGTTTATTAGAAGGATAAGCCCCTTGTGGTTTGGTCGTTTTTCAAGGGGCTCCTTGACACCGATACACAGAAAATTTAGTACATAAGGCGAAACAATATAAATACACTTGCAGAGACAGCAGCTCTCCTGGGTCTAGCCACTCTCTCATCCAATGATTTGTTGGGGAGTCAGGTGGCTGAGCGGTTAGGGAATCGGGCTATTAATCAGAAGGTTGCCGGTTCAATTCCTGGCCGTGCAAATTGACGTTATGTCCTTGGGCAAGGCACTTCACCCTACTTGCCTCAGGGGGAATGTCCCTGTACTTACTGTTAGTCGCTCTGGATAAGAGCGTCTGCTAAATGACTAAATGTAATGTAAATGTAAATGATTCCCCTGAAAATGCCAAAATACAGTAGACATACATGCAGGAAGTGCACACATAACCCATAAGCTATTTACATTCAGTCACATGCATATTCCTACACCAAACTAAAATCTTCTCTGAACTGCATTAAAAAAACTGTTTAAAATAATGTACAGTTATGAATGGAAAAAGAAGAGTTGATAAGACCACTAGCTCCACATCTGGGACAAGAAAAATAAGACTAATCTTCACATCCATAAAATGTGTGTGAATTCATAAACGTAATATACTGCTGAATCCACCTTTAGATTCACACCGTCTAATTCTCCACGGGACACTGCAGCACCTCACAAAACACTCAACATTGTTATGTCTGAGCTGTAAAAGAAAATTAACAAGATACATTAAAAAATCTCAGAGTAGATCGTAAAACAGACCTCCCTGGAGGGTTCGGTAGGATTCAACACCAGATAAACGAATAAAAAACACCAACAGGAATGAGTGATTTACGCTTCACACTTAATTATCCATGCAAATGAGGCTCCCGCAGATGGCTGAGTGGTTAGGGAATCGGGCTATTAATCAGAAGGTTGCCTGTTCGATTCCCGGCCGTGCCAAAAATTACGTTATGTCCTTGAGCAAGGCACTTCACCCTACTTGCCACGGGGGGAATGTCCCTGTACTTACTGTAAGTCGCTCTGGATAAGAGTGCCTGTTAAATGACTAAATGTGATGAAGGCCCCAGCAACCATCTGGGCATCAGACTGGAGGACTGTTCATCTGCTGGGCTGAACAGCGCCAGCAGCTCTGCTGTCTGTCTCCGTGTCCAACCAGGACTGACTTGACTCTTGTCTGTTGTGTGTCCAGACATCCCATATGAGCGTTTGGGCGGTAAGTCTATCTGGGACTGTCCCTCTTGTCAGTAACTCACTGAGCATGTGCTAGTCACTGCTGTGCCTTACACTCACTGAGCATGTGCAAGTCACTGCTGTGCCTTACACTCACTGAGCATGTGCAAGTCACTGCTGTGCCTTACACTCACTGAGCATGTGCAAGTCACTGCTGTGCCTTACACTCACTGAGCATGTGCAAGTCACTGCTGTGCCTTACACTCACTGAGCATGTGCAAGTCACTGCTGTGCCTTACACTCACTGAGCATGTGCAAGTCACTGCTGTGCCTTACACTCACTGAGCATGTGCAAGTCACTGCTGTGCCTTACACTCACTGAGCATGTGCAAGTCACTGCTGTGCCTTACACTCACTGAGCATGTGCAAGTCACTGCTGTGCCTTACACTCACTGAGCATGTGCAAGTCACTGCTGTGCCTTACACTTACTGTGGCTGTTGAGTGCTTCTCACCGAGTGTGACCGTGTTTCCGAGTGTGACCGTGTTTCCGAGTGTGACCTTGTTTCTGGCTGATAAGACACTCTATATGGGAGTGTTATGGCCGCTTTAACATCGGACAGCCTGTTTTCCCTCTCGCTTCACACCTAGTTTACCCGTCACCTGTTCGGCTCATGGATGGCTCAGCACGTTTAACGCAGAGCTCAACCACATCAGGTTGCTATTTAACAAGATTCACACTTACCTGGAAAGAAGCGTGACTGAATCCACCAGGGAGGTTGTTTACACTGTACAGTCGATCATTAGCTAAATAAAGTGATCCGTTTTGTGTTGGTCCCCAGCATATGACACATCACAAGCCCGCTCCCACCTGGCCCTGTTTACCTGCCTGTTCCTGATGATGTCACTGCTGGGCGTGGCGCTGTACTGCACGGATCGCCGGCGGCCTCAGCGCATGTGTGAGGACCTGGAGGCCTCTCTGGCAGTCTACCTGCTGAAGGCCAAGCAGCTGGTCTGGGCCTGCTGGGGCTGGCTCACCATGCAGTGACGGGAACCAGCCGCCAGGAAGGACAGGGAGCAAGATCTCCACGCTCTCTGCATCCGCCCGGACGCTCCCGGAACAGCTCAGTCCACCGCCGCCCGGCTGAAACTCTTTCTATGGCCATGGGCTGAGCTCCCTTACTGTTAATCTCACACGAGTAGGAAGAGCCTCGTAATCCCAGAGATAATGTAGCTTCGATGCTTGTATGTATATGTACCTGGGGGGAGGGGGGGCCCGTTCAGTTCGGTTGGTATATTTTGCACATTTGCAAAGCTAAAGCTCACTGGTTATGCTCACTTAACTGCTACGGTCATTTGCCTTTTTTGATTATCGGCACACATTTATTGTACGTGTGTGAATGTTTCCATGGAATGCAAATATTTATTTTATTACAAAACTATAACATTTTGTGTACATTGAATATTTACACGGATATGAATGTGTATATATGGTAAGGTCTACAACAATATTAAGGTATATTAAGTCAATATTCAGCCTTGTTATTGCACATTTTTGAATGTTGGGACCTCTAACATTGTTTGGATTCGGCACTGAACACCTTAACTGTCCTACGTGAGGATTGGGGGATGAGTTAAGCACAAACGGGATTTCCTTTTGAAAAGGAATCCATGAAAAAGAATGACAGGACTGTATCACTTCACTGTGCCAGGTCGAAATTGAATATTTATACGAATGAAGTCATCTTTCTTTTACGTACTACATGCTCTGTGGTCTATCCACCTTTAGTCAGTGGACTGAGCTCAGTTGGATCAAAGATGACAACATCTTCAGCACAATACTGTTGTATAAATTCCCCATGTCATTATTTATAATCTAAATTAATGTGCTCAGAATGAGTGCTTATGCCAGTGTTCATCCTAAATGTTAAAATGCCACAACTAATATCCTTCATCTTCAAATGTTATCTATTCTTGTAAACTGTAAACAGCAGATACACAAATATCTAATACTTTTCTTTCCTGTACATTGAATTTTATAAGGATTTTGTTACCTGTTACATTTCTATTTCAACTACTAGTCTGTTTCAACTTCTGCAGAATTCAGGTTTTTAATCTTGATGTCAAATGCTTGTTCAGCTGTAGATACGAAGGGGGTTGCATGGTGAAGGATGTACTGTAGATGAGGTGGATGGATTGGCGTGGTTAGAGGCCAAACGCAGCAGCATAACTGAACACTAGCATCACTGTGAGACTTGCGGTAATTGGCACAAATCTAATTTAGAAAACACAAGTCTCCTGAAAATGGGTCACGCTTCAAAGGGCTTCATTGGTGCATGTCACAGACTTTTAAATTTGAGCAATAAGACACCACACAATTTATTTTCCCAATAATAAGTTATTCTTTATATAACAGGTTTCAGGGAACACAACTATAGGAAATGATAAGGTGCGAGAAGTCTTACGTTTGAAGCTCTTTGCAATATGGTTCAACCAATGCCTGAAAAGATGAGGTATGTCTAATCTCGAGGGCTTCCACTTAACTGTCAGACTAAGCCATCCTCAGCAACAAGAACACCTGGGGAAATATTGCCTGTGTGCACATTTTGGTTTGTAGCTGCATTTCATGTCTGGCAATGTGTTTGTGGTCACTTTGAAAAAAGTGCCTTTTGGAAGGTTTTCTTGGTTCCTATCTTTTATATGATTTGAATGAATACAAATAAAACTTGTCATTGCATACTGTACCAAAGCCAGAGAACGTGGTGGCAGGCTTTTATTGCCACTACCCAGCATGCTCTGTACCGCTTGTACTCCGTACTGGATGTTTAGACTAAGAAGGGCCAGACCGGAGGTGAAATGAACTTCTGACTTCTGGTAATCTCACTTCACAACTCTGTCCTTTGAAAATAGAAAGTTCATTGATTGACCATGTGCATCATACAAAGCCTACGTAATACCTTACAAAAAACACTTGTTTGGTGCAGATTTATTACTCTGCAAAAGCACACATACACAGCATGCAATAAAGCCGTCTTAACTGAAGCAACGCTACCCAGCCCACAGGGTATCTGTGTTGAGAGTACACAACCAGGAAGCTTGTCCCAGAAACATATTATTCATGATATAATACTCCAGTAGATCGAACCCTAACCCTACTCACTGCATGCACACAGCCCATGCTAAACCAAAGCACAAAGACATGAAGAGCCATGTAAACTGTCCTTCCAACCTCCCTGTCTGCATGAGTCACCAGAATCATGCTGCTAAATGGGGAGCCTCGCTCACGGTGGAGGAAGAAAGGCCTAATGCATCACTTACATCCTCCTTATTAAATGTCTGTATATTCTCTCTGCTCATGCACGTCTTAGCGTGCGCCTAGAAGCAGATGACGCGTCAGCAGTAATTAGCTTGCGTTTAGATTAACACAGGAAGCAAGTGGACAAGCGTATTGAATCTGCCGCAGAATATCACTGACTTGTTCACCCTTTTAGAAGTTCACCGTCCACAGCGACGTTTTAAAAAGGAGGCCAGTCAAGTACGGTGAGATGTAACCCAAAGGCATGAAAGGAATCCTATAAAGTTTACTTGTGAGTCAGAACCCATTGATTTGATTGTATGAATCGACAGGGTCTGGTCACTCTACAGTGGCAGGCAGGGCTAGCGAATATACTGAAGTCAGTAACTAGTGTTTCTGTGGGTGCCCATATGTGTGTGTGTGTGTGTGTGTGGATTTGTGCGTGTGTGCATATGTCCATGTGAGTGTGTGCGTGTGTGGATGTGTGGCTGTGTGCATACGTGTGTGTGTGTGTGTTCTCAGTGCTCTATATCAGGCCCTTCTTCCGGTCCCTGCCGTCGGAGCCTCGGCGCGAGGATCGCCCCAGGAGCAGTTCCTTCTCGTGGATCAGGCTGTCCAGAAGATCCTCCTGTCTGTAGTTGTGGTAGACCTTGAGGAAGGCCATCACCGCGATGCCCAGCCATGCCAGCCAGCACGCCCACAACCCAAACTGGAGTCACACAGAGAAGTATCTAGAATCCCATCTCAGTCTCCCATCTTTACACTGTAGTTAACATCAGGGCCTTAGGGTTCATTATACTTTTGGAAAAATGACAAATCTGTCACCTTTTTATGAAGAAAGATCATATTTAACGTCCGCATTCTTGGTTATATACAATATACATGTAAAGTTGTCCTACCCACATCTGAAAGCAAACCTACACCCTTGGTTAAAAGACCATCAGTTCCAGTCATACCTGAGCAATAGCAAACTGGTCATAGAAGGCAGAGTTATCCAACCCCAGCTCCAGATCCGTGTCCTGAAGGTCCTCACAGCTGCAACAAACAAACAAACATGTTATGTAAAGCTGTCTTTCAGCTACAGGCGATGTATGGTGGCGCCCTGACCACAGTAGCCCAGACAGGGTCAAAGGGTACTGTGGTTCTGAGATGGTGAGCAGGTCATGTGACCGGGTCATGTGACCGGGCTCACCTGCTGGGCATGCTGCCCCCGTCTGTGACAGCGTCACACCACAGGTTGAACCCCACGCTGGTGATGGTGCTGGACAGGAAGACCATGAACACCATCAGAGAGCTGATGAGCAGGTTCAGGAAGGCATTGAAGATGGAACTGCAGAGGGAGAGAGGGAGAGGAAGAGAGAGAGAGATGGTTTGTAAGAGAACTTGATGGTTTACTGTTATGCTAATTGGAAAAAGGCAATAGCAAATTGATAGTTGTTCTATAGATACTCCTATGATAACCAGTTCCACGACTGCAAGGCAGGATGTTCATAGGCCAATTGCTGTACCAAAATAATTGGAAAAACATTTGTCTCAATTCAGAAGTATCTCTACAAAACTAAATGAAAAACAGTGGATCATTTGCAATGGGCATCCTATATGTGAACTGCATCACATTGCATTCGGATCCTCAGGCTGGTAGTGTGGCTGAATGAGGCTGAACGTGTTATTGTAACCAATGGATTCTCTTCTGCCAGGCCTTTCTGCAGCAAATCTAGCCTACTGCATAAAAATAAACTAAATGAACCGAATGTATTTGTACTATTTTTATCGGTGCAGCAGGCAGGCTACAGGCTGGCGGGGATTCAGGAGTGCGTGCACATGAACTACCCTACATATGTCTGCATGCATCTCTTAGCAATGCGATCCTGTAAAACAAGAACAAGCAAATAATGTTTCAGAACAACCACAAGTGAAACGGCACTCACTCGTCGTGCCCTTTGCAAAGAAAGAAAAGCAGTCTCCACGCCTGCACTGCAGACACGACAAGGGAAGCTATCCCGACAAAAGTGATGAAACTGCATGAGGACTCCCGTCCCCACTCCTCAACGATGAAGCGCTGTTTCGATACTGTGATATTTTCATTCTGCCACATTCCATGCGTGAAAAGCAAACATTTCCCCCGAAAATCTTCCGTATTTTCGGAGAGAGGCACAACGGCAATGAAACTGAACAAAAAAGCAAAAAAATAGAGGATACATTGCGCGAATATTAAATTATCGAGGGCCATCTTTCCATCTCCAGTCTCAGCTCTGCGACCAATTGAAACGGCGCCTGCGCAGTGGACACTTTGACGCTGCGTAGGCGCAGCATCATGCACCACCGCTGTATCTCAGATAATTGAATTGATGTGGAATTGTATGCTGGACTGGTATAATATGAAATTGGGTTGTTGCCTTGGTTACTATATAAATTAATATTTTGAGAGGCATTATCTGTGTGATATCATTTATAACTCACTCTTTATCTCCCACACGCAAACACACACACACGCGCGTTCACGTAAGAGTAATAGCGTCATGATACAGGGTGACAGTTCTCAAGGAGAGGCAGGTACTTGTCAGACTAATCTGTGGCGCTTCAGAGGGTCCATCTGGTGTACAGTAGACAGGTACCTCCCTCTGGCTCCCTTCCTTCCCCAACACGCCCCCCACCCCACAGACAGCGCCCTCCAGTGGGAATGCTATTTAACGGTCTGTCCCTGCACCTTCAACCTTCCTTTACGTTGGACCTTAATAATCACGTCTTGACCTTGCTGAGGAAATGCCGAACGCTTAAAAAGGTCGTCCTCATCTGCGTAAAAACAGCTTGGCATTGCCTTATTAGACTGCATTCTATCAATGCTTTTAGCAATCTTGATTTGAATGTGCATCAGAGCAAGGTTAAAGACATTCATTTTGTAAATGATGGGGGGACAGAGATGAAAAAGCAATAAAAAAAAATACTTTATAGGTGTCAGGAAGGGGCTCCGATGGAGAAATATCATATATGCGCAAGTATTAATCTTTTAGTTTTCTACCGCTTCCTTGCAGCCACTCAGACAAGTATTTATGCCAGCAGTTTACCAACATCAGGCGGCCATTTGTATCCATCACGGCCGGGCCGCTTTTAAAGCCTCGCCATCCATGCCGGTGATTTATGTGTCATTTAGCTGCATCTCAGAGTCCCGATTTCCATTATTGTTATCATTTCTCAGATTAGTGTGAGTTATTGTGTGTGTGTGTGGTCAGAAAATGAATTTCATTCTGAGGTGTTGTGTCCAGGTGGTGTTTTCTCTTTCATGCCTTGTCAGAAGTTTACAATTTCAATTTCTGTAAAATATTTTTATTATTTTGAGTAACATTATTTTAATTTGTATTTGCCTCAGTGATTCACTTGTGTACAGTATGAGGAGGATGCTGAATATTTTTCATTACATAAGTATCTTCGTCAAATGTTCTGGAGTAGCATTCGGCTAAATTACTTGCTGCCCAATCAAATGCGGGAGTCTGTTCCCAGGCTAAAGAACCCAAACATCTTTCTAGCACCACCTCGTGTCCAGTCTTCTCTCACCTGGTGAGGTCATGCTGGGAGGCCCTGAATGACCAGAGGGTATACCTCACCTTCAACCCAAGAGATCCACACACACACACGCTCACAGTCCACTAACGCACCTGGATAATGCGACAGGGACCCTGGGGAGACCAAGCAGAAGTGTGTCAAGCTGAAATGTGTGTTAAGTTATTCAGCCTCAAATATGAGAGAGCTGGGCAGGAGGGAGGAAGAGAGAGAGAGAGAGGGGGGGGGGAGGGGGGGTAGGAGTAGTGGTGGGAGGGAGGGGCAGGTGGGAGGAAAGAGAGGGGGGGAGGGGTAGGAAGGAGGGGCAGGAGGGAGGAAAGAGAGAGAGAGAGAGGGGGGGGGAGAGAGAGAGAGGGGGGGAGGGGTAGGAGGGAAGGAGGGGCAGGAGGGAGGAAAGAGAGAGGGGGGAAGGGAGAGAGGGGGGGAGGGGTAGGAGGGAGGGGCAGGAGGGAGGAAAGAGAGAGAGAGAGAGAGGGGGGGGGAGAGAGAGAGAGAGGGGGGGAGGGGTAGAAGGAGTGGTGGGAGGGAGAGGGGGAGAGCTGGACAAGAGGAAGGCTGCCAATCCAAATGCTGTCCCAGGGCTCTGCTGTACCAACGCAGGGAGCAGTGGCAGCAACAGCAGGCTGACAGCATTGGGAGGTCATCCATGTTTCATGAGGTAGAATAGCAGAAAAGCAAACATCCTTTCAGAAAACGACTAAATAATCTGAATGGCAAAGAGGTTGTCAAAAACAGGGCGTCATGCGTTGCTTTTAGAATGTAGCAGAGATCAGCGCTACATCTGCCACATCCAGAGTAAGGGATGTTTCCAACACTGAACTATCCTTCATGAAAATAAAATAAATCGATTCAAGATAAATTAATTATTTAACCCTTATCAATAATTTCTGAGATGAATTATTGACAGGGTGTTTCTGATGTGTGTGTGTGGTATTAATGCAGCTGTAAGGAGAGAGGGGGGTGGCCAGAGAGAGGACCGCCATTGCGTGGGCGAGGCTGCCACGGAAACGGGAGCTGTCACGACAAATGTGACCACTCAATTGGAGAGGACAAACCCCATGCGACAGAAGAGGTGATGTAGCAGCGGCGGGTCAAAGGTCAATCTGTGGCAGTCATGGTGACGATCATCACAGTGTGTATGCTTGGTGGCTTCATGGAGGGATGTACCATTTAACACTGTCTTGTATGTAGCTGAACGCCTGCTGCTGAAAACAGCAGGCACCTATTGCAGAGCAGAAAACATTAGCATTTACAATGTTTTTTCTGTAATTGATCCATAAAACGGTACGATTTAATCTATGATAGAAAAATATTTATTGAACATTTACTCTATACATCTACAAAAAAAAAACGAATAAATAGAAAACACTCTTAAGACTCGTATCGGCATGCTGATGGTCTGTGTTGATGCTCCACAGCCCCTGAGGATGCTGGGTAATAACACGGCCCCTGAGGATGCTGGGTAATAACACGGCCCCTGAGGATGCTGGGTAATAACACGGCCCCTGAGGATGCTGGGTAATAACACGGCCCCTGAGGATGCTGGGTAATGTCTTCAGGTTTTCTTCACACGCTTGCCCCTCCTGGTGCGCGGCCCTCGCTGCCCCGCCACGCCCTGCTCTGCCCGCTGGTGCGGCGCCTTCCCAGAAGCCCTGTGGGCCGCAGGCTCCTCCTTCTCCGTCTGGAAAACCAGGAAGTAACGGAACAAACAGAGACGATTAGGCCCTGGTTTCCTGAGTGTGGGGCGAGGGGCTGGGGGCGTGGGGCGGGAGGTGTGGGGAGAGGTGGCGGGAGGTGTGGGGAGAGGTGGCGGGAGGTGTGGGGCGAGTGGCGGGAGGTGTGGGGAGAGGTGGCGGGAGGTGTGGGGCGAGTGGCGGGAGGTGTGGGGAGAGGGGTGGGAGATGTGGGGCGAGTGGTGGGAGGTGTGGGGCGAGTGGCGGGAGGTGTGGGGCGAGTGGCGGGAGGTGTGGGGAGAGGGGCGGGAGGTGTGGGGCGAGTGGCGGGAGGTGTGGGGAGAGGGAGGTGTGGGGAGAGGGGCGGGAGGTGTGGGGAGAGGGGCGGGAGGTGTGGGGAGAGGGGCGGGAGGTGTGGGGAGAGGGGCGGGAGGTGTGGGGAGAGGGGCGGGAGGTGTGGGGAGAGGGGTGGGAGGTGTGGGGCGAGTGGCGGGAGGTGTGGGGAGAGGGGTGGGAGGTGTGGGGAGAGGGGTGGGAGGTGTGGGGAGAGGGGCGGGAGGTGTGGGGAGAGGGGCGGGAGGTGTGGGGAGAGGGGCGGGAGGTGTGGGGAGAGGGGCGGGAGGTGTGGGGAGAGGGGCGGGAGGTGTGGGGAGAGGGGTGGGAGGTGTGGGGCGAGTGGCGGGAGGTGTGGGGCGAGTGGCGGGAGGTGTGGGGAGAGGGGCGGGAGATGTGGGACGAGGGGGTGAATATCCTGTGCCCATTAATCTTTCCCAGGGGGGTGGAGGATACTTCGACCACAGGGCCAGACACTGATTAAATGTTCCTAATAGAGGCTATTCATCTCCCTGTGAACGCCCCGCATGTGACACCACAACATGGCACACCACCAGACAGCCCTGCTCCAGACCTACACAGAGGAGTTCACAAAGATGCACAAGTACATTGTTTAAGTTCAACCACTGATGATTCCTGGTGGAAAACTCTGAGCTCTCTCTGAGGACAGCAACAGCGAGGATTTTGAGAGAGGTTGAGCTGGTCGCTCTTTATGTTACAAAGGTACATTTCTGTCTCACAATAATTAGCAGTCATAAATTACTGTTCAAAAACATAGTCTTGTTATCTTTAGATAGTCCTAGATTTAAATTCAGATGTGAATCACTTTGTCATTCTCCTTGCCTATTCGTTGAGTATATTCAGGACTAAAAAAATTTCATTTCCAACCATTAGTCATTTATATCTCTCAATCTAATAATTTATCAAAAACACAGAACCATATATCATCTTTCTCTCTGGTGTGTTCATGGCTAGAATGCAAAGTCAGTGTTCAGGCTTGGACTACACTAACTGTGTAAAGGCTTCCTGTTTTACTGTAGGCTGGTTACACTGTTAAAATTCTCATATTTACGGCATCTTCTGCCATGTTAGTAGACGTCATGTCTACATTTCATGTATCCAGTTGGCTCAAATCAACAATGCCATTAAATACTGCTGCACACACAAAGGTATTATCATCTTGTTTATCATCATGAATTAAATGCTTGATTACATTTCACCTGCTAAGCTCCATATGGTCATGTGACTCCAACAGAACAATTACACGATTACATCCCAATTAAGCAATTATCTAATGAAATCTAAATTTAGCTACAGCTTAATGGTATCTATGCAGTAACATTAGCCTACACAATCTTCCCATCCTCAGATGACATCATGCTTTGGTGGCATGGGCCAGTTTCACACAAATGGTTTTTGAATGATTTGTTACTCAACCAATATTCTTTTGCTTGATCTGGATGATATCATTGGCCAAAGAGGATATGAATCTGGGAAGAAATGAGGTGTGTGTTGAGGGAGGAGGCAGGGAAAGGGGGGTGGGGTGTGTGTGTGTGTGTGGGGGGGGGGTGTGTGTGTGTGAGTGTGGGGGGAGGGGGATGTGGGGGGGAGGGGGGGGGGGAAGAAGAGAGGGGCAACATGCTGATTTGGGAAAGGCTTGACTGAGTTAAGAATGAGATCATGCAGACACACAATAAAATGCCTGGAAGCTGGAACAATACTGCCCTCCATTGGTCTGTATAAATGCATAAACTTCGCAAACACACACCCACACCAAACACACCCACACCAAACACACCCACACCAAACACACACCCACACCAAACACACCCACACCAAACACACACCCACACCAAACACACCCACACCAAACACACACCCACACCAAACACACCCACACCAAACACACACCCACACCAAACACACACCCACACCAAACACACACCCACACCAAACACACCCACACCAAACACACACCCACACCAAACACACACCCACACCAAACACACACCCACACCAAACACACACCCACACCAAACACACCCACAAAAACTCATACACCAAAATGGCCGCTCCTCGCACACCAAAACAAACACCTACCTGTTTCACCTCCCTCTTGTCTCCTTTCTGCTTGCTTGGGGACTCCGAGAAGGTGACCAGACTGTGGGAGTACGCCCGGCCAGGAACAGACGCCCGCTTTTCTGGGAACCAAAACAAGAACGACCTGTCAGCATTCTGTGTCAGTCCTTCACGGGCCGAACACACACACACACACACACACACACACACACACACCCTGAGACACGATGCTGAAAAAAGAACAGAACAGGATGTCAGGGTCACTCGTCATCTGAAAACCATCGATTTCGTGAAATGTCACAGAGGCTCCCTGTGGTTTGCTGGTGTAGCAGAGGGGCCAGAGCAGGGGCAGGAGGGTGGGGGGGGGCTGAGAGAGGCCCTGGCAGGGGCAGGAGCAGGGGCTGGAGGGTGGGGAAGGAAGATGAGAGAGGCCCTGGCTCCCCCAAGTGACGGCCCAGGGGAGACACATCTGCTCAGGGTCACACCACCAGCGTCACGTCCAGGGGCCAGCCAGAGGGAGGGGCTCACGGGGGGCTGAGAATGTCCGGGTTAAGAGCTCTGATCTGACAGAGCGCACTCACTGATCTACCCACCTACGCACCCCATCTTGCAGTTTAAGTTTGCTTATTTATCCTTAATTAATACATTGGTTTATTAGTTAACCTTTGTGTTTCCTTGGAAAGGCCTTGTCACCCCTGTGGAGCCAGACTGTGGCAGTTGGAGCACGCAGTGGAGACGGACGTTACCTAGGGTTACGGTGGGCACCTGCTCGATGGCGGGCAGCAGACCGGTGGACGCCCTGCGAGTCTCCAGCGCCTGCTTCCACCAGCTGCCCAGCTTGCAGTGTCCCAGCCGGTCGGAGGTGCTCCTGAAGCAGGCCGCCTCCTTCCTGGAGGTCTTGCCTCCTCCCGGGGACCTCTCCCGAGAGCTGCCCTCCGGGCCAGAGGGGCTGAGCTGTGGGGAGCGCGTGGGGCTGGTCCGCGGAGACAGCGGGCCTGCGGGGACCTGCAGGTTCCTGGAGCGGCACAGGGGGATGTGCAGGGAGAAGTCCTCCAGGGAGACGGGCCGTCTGTACCTCCCTGGGCCCCTGCTCTCCTGCTTCCCCTCTGGGCTGGAGCTCAGGCCCGAGCTGTCCTGGACCTCCAGCAGGTCCAGGCTGAGGTGCAGCTCAGACAGCAGGTCCTGGGTGGTCTCCGTCAGGGCACAGGAGGTCAGGATCTCCGGCTGGTCCACTGCATCCTGGGAATCCCTTCTGAAACACTCCACGGCTTCCTCTAGTGGAGGGAGGTCGGACGCTCTCTAGATACAAAAAAACGTTTTTGAACTATGTAAAAAGACCAAAATAGCTTTTAAGTATGTCACCAAAATAGTAAACAAAAAACAGAGGAACTATATCAGGTGAGGAATGAGCTCTGTGTGTCTGTGACCGGGCAGGCGGGAGGTGTCTCACCTGTAAGGGCCCAAGTTCCAGGAAACACTGTGACGCAACCCTGGAGGTCTGGGCGAGGAGGACAGCTGCCTGGCTCTCTGAGGCCTGGGCACTGAACTCCTCGGTCGCATTGGGAGGCCCGTGGGAGACGTCCCTGCACACTCCTTTGTGGTAGTCTAATTTATCTGCAAAAATGAACGTAAAGATCAGGTAAAAAATCGTGTCTCTGTTAGACTGATGCAGGAGATATTTATAGAACAGTGGTTAGAGCATGTACGTTGTGTATTGATAGTCACTAATATATATTGTCTGTATTGCTACAGAGTACCAAAATCATTGTGCATTCTGTTTATTTATTAACTTCTCATCTTTTATTTTGGCTGCAGATCAAGAGGTCTCTTTGGAGAAAAGGATCTGCTAAATGAATACATGATCGTTTATTGTTGTTTAAGTCTCACCATAGTCAGGAGTCAAGAAGTTGTGACTTTCCATTTGACACTCCAGTGTAGAGAGCACTGATTGGTTGTCTTCGTTGCTGTAGAACTGAGGAGGGAGGTTCAGTCTGCTCCGAGGCCTGCCAATCAAACGAAGCGATGTTCAACCTGCGCTGCACCAGCCTGAGCAACCAGTGGAGTTTAGTTTTCCAAACCGATAGACAAGACATTGACAGTTTTGACGATAACGTGTTTGGGCATGATGTAGGTGCTGAGAGAGGGAACCTCCTGTCGAGGAGAAGACCCAGGTCTTCGCTAGCTCCAGCAGCCTCCATCAGGACCTCGCCCCCCTGGGTGGAGCAGGTCAGCACCTCCTCCACTGCCCCTGAGGAGAACCAGAGATCTTAACCCCGCTGACAAACATCACAAACAAACAAGCTTCCCAACACCGATGGAAAGACCACCGTAGCCTCTCTGTGCATGTGCTCTCACAGTCGGAGAACACCAGCAGGCTGTTGAAGGAGAAAGGGTCTCCGGCGCCCTCTAGTGTCAGAGTGAGGTCGGGGCAGCCTGGTGGCGTTTCGGCCGAGCTCAACCTGCTCTCCTCCTCCTGCGCGCTGCAGCAGTCCAGCCCCGCCTCGCTGCCCAGCAGGGCGGAGATCTGCTGCAGGGTCACGGTGCTCTCGTACGCACACGGGTGCTCCCACCTCATGTGGAACAGGGACGAGGCAGAGGCGAAGGAAGAGGCGGAGTCAGGGCTTCCGACGGAGGCAGAGGGAGAGGCAGGGGGGGAGGCAGGGGGAGAGGCAGGGGGGGAGGCAGGGTCGTCCACAGATACAGGGACCTCCTGTGAAACAAAGCTCATTAATGCTCTCACTTTGTCACACAAAGTGTAAATTAATTAAAAATAATTATGAATTTAACCCCAGAAGTGTTCATTTTACCCATTCAGTGTTTATAAAGATCCCCTGCCATGAGAAGGCCCTATGTAAACACTTCTGGCATTCAATTACATTTAAAGAATTTAATTTGCAAAATTGCTAAATGAAATTTCGAGCAGCACACCTCAGTCACAAAAGGTGACTGTTCCTCCAGGTTAGCGGCGCGTGGCTGCCCCTCTGTCCGCCTGTCAGACAGGCCCCCAGGGGAGGGTCGGGGGAGGAGCTGGCGCAGAGCCTGGGTGGAGAGACAGGGGCAGCTCTGCCTCCTCTCTGGAGCCTCACAAAGCCACACCACCTCCCTGAGAGAGAGGAGCAGGGAGAGACACCAACCCTCACCCACACTGGCTAGCAGAGCAGCTACGTAGCGCTGGTTACTGAGAGGCAGAGAGCAGGGCTGGTTACTGTACCTTCCTCTTGGTCTGGGAGGTGTCAGTGCACTCACAGCCTCTTTGAACAGTCGAACCAGATCGTCTGAGCACAGCTTGTTGAGACACTGACACTGGTACAGCTGAGCCGAGAATGGACTAAGAGGTTGCCCTGAAACAAAGGATCGTGGTGGATTTCATTTGAATTCGTTGAACATTTTGACTGAATTATTTTTACATTTAAAAATATCATCTTTTGTTGTTTATTTCCACAAATCAGTACCTGGCCATTTCACTGGCAGGTGTGTCTCGTGGCCTCCCGGTGGTTGAGGAGCTTTCTCTTCTCTCTCGCCCTCAGAGTCATCACCACTCTGCTCATCACTCTGTCACAACAAAGCCAAGCGATCACGTTCAACAGACTGTCAACCCACAGTCACAAACGTCAGCGATCGGCCATGACGTGTCAGAAAAAAGTTCACCTTGAGAATCCCTTCGCAGTTGGAAGCTTCCGGATGCAGGCCAAGCCTGTCACATTCCTGGAGGAGGTACCTCACTGTGTCCCTTCTTCCTTTGTGACTTTTCCTCAGGAGGGCCCAAGCCCCTGACACGTTACTTCAACCAAACAAAAAACACAAGCAGTGAACTCAACAGTCTAAAAACCAAACAGGAAGTCTCCTAAATCAGACGTAACTTTGACTCTACCCGTTCTGCAGGAGAACATCCACGCAGAGCTTGAGGTCGAGGGTGCCTTCCATGGCCGGCCTGGTCCAGAGGAGGTACCTGAGGGCCATGCAGGGCTGCCTGCCTCGGAGCAGGCTGTGGAGGATGCAGCGATGCTGCCAGGACAGCCAGGGCGCCGCACACCTGGGGCTCAACAGCAGCTCCATGGAGCTCTGGACAGGACACAGGCGTTGGGGAACTGCCACAGCGGTGAAGTGGTGCTGGATGGTTGTGTTGAGGGTCTGGGACTACGTACCGACATGTGGCCGTGGTCCAGGAGCCAGAAGCCTCGGATCTGCTGGGAGAAGCTGGGTGGGATGGTGAAGGCGTTGCAGAAGGACTGCAGGAGGTCATCTTTACACTGAAGGAAGTTGGCCATGTCCAGCACAAAATACATCAGCTGGGACACATTAAGGATCGATCACAACTGGAGAATGTAATGGATTGGAAACGTAAACAGACATGTTGAGAACAGTTGGAGGAGGTCCTTGTAGCTTGGATACAATGGCCTGGGACAGACATGTTGTCGACGCGAGGCAGCAGAACCAGCTTCAGCAGGGCCTGCAGGTTCGGGGAGGGTACACTTGGTCAGTGCAGTCCTCTGACGTCCAGATGGGCCCGAGCTGTTTGTCCATCTGAGCCACCATACCTTGAATCAGAGAGCTCCATCTTTCCCTCCCTCCCTCTTCCCATCTGAAGAAACAAGGACAGATTAGAAAGAAGAAGATTGGAAAAAGACTAATTGAGGCAACACGGTGTAAGATGAGAAGAGAGGGAAGAGAGAGGAAGGAAGGAGAGAGATAGAGAGGGAGACAGTGAGAGGGAAGGGTGGAGTGAGAGAGAGAGAGAGAGAGAGAGAGAGAGAGAGAGAGAGAGAGAGAGAGAGAGAGAGAGAGAGAGAGAGAGAGAGAGAGAGAGAGAGAGAGAGAGAGAGAGAGAGAGAGAGAGAGAGAGAGAGAGAGAGAGAGAGAGAGAGAGAGAGAGAGAGAAAGAGAGGGATACAGTAAGAGGGAAGGGGAAGAGGGAGAGGGAGAGAGAGGGATACAGTGATGGGGAAGGGAGGAGTGACGACTCACCCAGGTGTGTTCTGACAGGCCCTGCGGTGGTTGTGATCATCTCTCTCCACATCTGGGAGATCCTCTTCATCTCCTGAGCCTCTGACAGAGCAACCAGCACACATCTATCAGCCAGAGCCTCATCTCAGGTTAACTCACTAAAGTCTCACAGACTACTTTAGCTTCCTTCCTTCCCGTCGCGTCGACGTGTCTACCTACCAGGGTACCTGGGCAGGAGTCCGCTGATTGCCCACCACTGTACCAGCTTTCCCAGCCAGATGTGCTGTTTCAGGGCCCTGCGCTCCCGGTCCCAGCAGCCTTGCCTCACAGCAGAGGAGCCACACGCCCCTTTGCACACCACGCACGGGACCCCCAGACCTGGAGACAGAGGCCGTTAGCATGGTTAGCATGATTAGCATGGTCAGCACGATTACCATAGCCAGGGACACACTAGATCAGCCATCCCAACCTTTTCCACTTTGCGGCCCACTTGCATAGCTCAAATATTTTTGCGGCCACCCAACACATCCGTTCACATTCGGAGCACTTCTGCTTATCTTATCACACCACGGGAGCCAAACTGTTCCCTTTCACGGCAAAATGTATTTGAGTGATCAAAGAAGACAAAGTGTCCATCAGCGCCACAGTAAGCGCACATTGTTACGAGGTAACCTGCGTAACTACCACAGCCAGTCAGGCAAGACTTCCGGTAAACTTAGAAACTTGACTTTTAATAACCAAATACAAATATTTCGAAAAAAAGGTTTCACAAAAGTTTTGAAAGGTCCCAGGCCAGGGGGAGGTGGGGTACCGTGCCAGAGGTGTGCCAGGCTGGGTTGCCTCCTCCCCCACTGGGCCAGGGTCAGCAGGTTCCTCAGCTTCTGGAGCAGCAAGTGCACCCTGGTGAAGGAGCTCTGATCCAGGAACATCCACAGACCCTGGCAGCGGCTGAAACCTGCAGACAGGAAGATAGGGAGGAAGAAGGTCACAGAGGTAAGGGGAGGTCAGGGGGAGGGGGGTGAATCTCAAACAGGGTTGCAGCTGTGGTTAGAGCCAATATCAGTAAACGATATGCTCTGTTTGGGAAATAGGGGATCTCTCACTGAATTGCTCCTCCAAATGTTTCTTTTTTTCTCCTCTATTGAGTTTTTCTGGGAGTTTTTTCCTTGTTTTCCTTGAGGGTTTAGGTTGGTTGAGAGGCGGTTTTACGGGCGTAGGTGAAGCCCTCTGTGACATTGCTTGTAAAAAGGGCTATACAATACATTTTGATTTGATTTGAAAGCCGCCGTGTCTACTTACAGAGGGTGAGCAGCACTTTTTGGAAACCTCTGCTGTTCTCTGCACCCAGCCGCTGAACGTGGCGAGGCTTTCATCCAGCTCAGCATCGCCACCTGACAGACAGAGAGAGCAAGGCTTTCATCCAGCTCAGCATCGCCACCTGACAGAGAGATTCCTTTGAACACATGTTCTGTCTGCCACTGCGAGTTATGAGGATAAGTGGAAGAGCAGAAGAGCGTTTGGCTGCAGATCAAGAGATCACTGGTTCAAATCCCCCCTTTGTCTGTCGCTTTGGATAAACGAGCCTGCTAAATGAGCACATTATCATTACAGCCAGATGATGTGTAGGATATAACCCCTCCAGGACTGACAGACAGTATTGTGCGTGGATAGCAGGTGTCTGTGTTCTCACCTTCAGCTAGCACGCTACGTAGCCAGCGCAGTATGGCCCTGACGTTGTTGTTAGACAGGGCCCTGGACCACTGTTCCTCTGTGGCCAGCATCACGACTCTCTCTCTCACCTTGGACGCCTCTACTCTTGACCCAAGGTTGGTTTAGCCTCTGGTCTGCACCTCTCTGTGTCACCAACCGTCTCTGGAGGAGGGGATCCCTCACTGAATCACTCCTTCCAGGGTGTCTTCCATTTTTTCTCTCTCTCTCGAGTTTTCCTGTGAGTTTTTCCTTGTCTTGTTTGAGGGGTTTTAGGTTGGTTTAGGTGCAGTTCTATGAGCGTACTGTATCTGAAGCCCTCTGTGTCATTGGTTGTAAAACGGGCTTTGCAAATAAAATATGATTTGATTTGACGTGACAGTGAAGCTTTAATACATACCTCAGTCATATCGTCCTCTGTAGAAAGCTGCTGCGATGGCACGCACAGATAAAACATGCTACTTTATTCTCTATTTTAATAGGCCGTACTGCACCTAATCCCTCATATCCACAGTTTATTACAGTAATCCTAGTGAAGGGGAATGGATGCATTAAATAAATGGAGGTTAAACCACACTGCAGCATCAGTCAATAAAAACTCACATCAATAAGGATTACTGACATTTAGACATTTACATTAGATCACATTAGACAGATACAGCTTCAGACCAGCCAAGACCATGTCGTGTATAGATACCGGCAAACAGATATATTTAGGTAACAAGGAGTGGTGTTTAGCCTAAAAAAGCTTCTCAAAACACAAAAGATGTCCACTACCATGATCCACGATCCTCTGTGATCTTGAGAACAGTAGTTATTTACCCTTACAGGTGCTGTAAAGTAAACAGTTGACAGTATGGACTGGGGCAGTTACCTGTCATCGTGGTGGTGTGCCCAAGGATCCTGTCCTCTGTGGATCTGCTGACTGGGCCAGTGTCCACAGTACAGTTCTCTTTTTACACAAGCTCCTTTGGAGCAAGGTAATCCTTTAAGCTCAATCTCTGTAAACATCTCATTGGCTGATTGACCGTGTGTGTGTGTGTCTGTGTCTGTGGAGCCACACAGACTTTCTCACAGTAGGTGAATGTGACTTGGCTAATTAGCTAGTACAACTGGTAAGACGTTCACCCTATCTTGACCCCATTAAAATGTAACATTTCAACCCAAGCACCACAGGTTTGAGAAGAGTTTTTAGATCTGCATACACTTAGTCTAATCTGCATGCACTTAGTCTAATCTGGTCCTAAATAATTAGGACCTGTGTGTTGCTCACTGTCACGCACATGGAGTCCGGCCAGTACTACTCCGATCTGATGCCGCGAGATTTGTACAGGTGACAGAAGGTGAGATGAAATCCTGGAGGGCTGATTAATGATTAGAGGAGATTAGCAAGAGGGCGAGCGCTCGTCCAGCAGACTCACTCTGATGCAGCCGACACCCAAACGTCTGCTTTGTGTGTGTGACCGTAGCTAGCCTTCCTCCACCGCCTCTCAGGATAAGTAATACAATGACCGTCAGCATAGCGAGAAAAGGAAACTCATAACAACTCGAAACTGAGAGAGAGGACGTACAGGACTGACCATGTGAACGTTTATCAGAATAAGGTAGATGATGTGGGCTATGCAGTTTGTCTGTGGGGATGGTCTGTGTTCGGTAAACTGGGCGGATGGAGGGAATCTGTCGGTGAGGGTGGGTTTATTTCCTCGCGGTGCTGGCCTTAGAGGGAGCCCAGGTGATGCATTGTGTTGTCAAGCCTTTCCATCAAAGCGACACGTGTCTGATATCAACTATTGGATGTTTTGGGAATATTGTTGCAGGGTTTATTCTTGTTCTAAATTTACGAAGGCAGTTAGTGTTGTTGGCTGAACCTGCAGTAGGTCAAATCATTTTTGATTCATTTCTGAAAGTGGGCTAATTTAGATTTAACACAGGTTTTCAGAAACCGGTTTGTTATAAGTGATATGGATTCATTTCATTTCTCAGGCCGGCCAACAGCTACGAATGTAGTTGCGTGTTATGGATATGGATCATATCCAATGAACTAAGCTGCTTATGCGTTACCTTCAGAGGGTTCCGATCCATGACCTTTCCCCCTCCCCAAAGACACCCGTAACCATCTAGATCCCCACCCATCCACCACCTCTCCTCCACCCGCCACAATCCAACCACAACCTCGAATGGAACCACCAAACCCAATCTAAGATGGCCGTCTTGAAGGTGAAATTCACTAAGACCAGCCGGGACAAGCTCGCCCAGGTTCTGTGGATCTTGAACTGGATCTCTGTGGTGACAGGGGTCATCTTGTTCAGCCTGGGTCTGTTCCTCAAGGTGGAGATCAACAAGCGCTGGGAGCTGATGGCCGAGAGGGACGTCCATTACGTCCCCAACATGCTGATCGCCGTGGGCCTCGTCGCCTGTGGCATTAACTTCCTGGGCGGGAAAATCTGCTACGACTGTGTGGACAACACCAAGTTCCTGCGCTGGAAGCTCCTAATGCTCCCGTACATCATCTGCACCTTCTTCTTCACCTTCTCCGTCCTGGTGGGGGCGCTCATGTGCTACGGCATGCGCAGCGAGCTGGAGGAGTCTCTGACCCTGGGGCTCCGGGACGCCATGCGTTATTACAAGGACACGGACACGCCGGGCCGATGCTTCTTGAAGAGCACCGTGGACCTGCTCCAGATCCAGTTCCAGTGCTGTGGCAACGTGGGCTTCAGGGACTGGTTCCAGATCCAGTGGGTCAGCAGCCGCTACCTGGACATGAGCAGCAAGGAGGTGGTTGAGTGAGTAAACCCTGTGTGCCTGTTGTCCTGTCTCGTGATCGTGGGTCGCACTGGGTGACTCGCGGAGCTTGTAGCCTCTGGGTTGGTCAGAGGGTCATACTGTAGGTAGAACCACTTCCACGTCGAGACTCAAATCGATACACATGTAAAGATGCATTGGTGGGGCGCCCCAGGGAGTCACTGGGTAGAGCACACTACTAAGGCTAACACAGGGGCCCGGGTTTGATTCTGGCAAGGCCCATTTCCTGCATGTCTTCCTCTCTGTCTCTGTCTCTGTCTCTGTCTCTGTCTCTGTCTCTGTCTCTCTCTCTCTCTCTCTCTCTCTCTCTCTCTCTCTCTCTCTCTCTCTCTAACTGTCTCTCTCAATACAAATAAAGCTGAAAAGGGATGGGAAAAAAACAAGTAAATAAAGAAACATCAGAAACACCACGTTTGTTTTCGTCCCTTTCCCGGCGTCCAGCCGTCTGCGGAGCAACGTGGAGGGGAAGTACCTGATGGACGGGGTTCCCTTCAGCTGCTGCAACATCGACTCCCCTCGGCCCTGCATCCAGCACCAGATAACCAACAACTCGGCCCACTTCAACTACGACTACCAGACAGAGGAGCTGAACCTGTGGATGAAGGGCTGCCGTCAGGCCCTGCTGGAACACTACACCAGCATCATGCAGTCCATCGGTCTGATTGTCCTCATCATCTGGCTGTTCGAGGTCAGAGACACCGTGCTGGAGAAACAATGAGTTGTGTTTTGATCTGTGAGGATTGTAATCTGTTTTGAGGGGGACGAAACACAAAGGTGTGTGTGTGTGCGCGTTTGGGCTGTGTTTGCAACTGTGTCTCTCCCTTGTGTGCTTAATAGTATTGTTCATTCACTTTGCACGCTGCCTAATCCCTCCCTAAATCTCTGTTGTGACATTATCTCCGGGTTATCCACCCAGCTTTCTCTGTGGATACACCCCTTGTCCTCGGTCGGATCATGAGTAACAGTCCAAAAATACCCATGCCACACCCACTTCTGCTTTAGACATATAATAAGTACATATCACTGTTTGTGAGCTATGATTACAGTGTCCTATATACTGTACATTCATTATACAGAGTAAAAGGCCTTTTTACATTTGGAATTATATTCATTTAGCAGTCGCTTTTTTTTTCAAAGTGACATTTACTGTGCGTTGGAAGAACAGCAGATAAAGGATCAGAAGTATATCTTTCTTGTCCTTCTCTCCGTCCTGCAGCTGTCTGTGCTGACGGGGGTTCGCTACCTCCAGACCTCCCTGGAGAACCTGCTGAGGCAGGGGGACCCCAACTCCGAGTCTGAAGGCTGGCTGCTGGAGAACAGCTTTGTGGAGACGGCCCGCTACAACTTCAACATCATCAAGAGCCTGGGGAAGAACAACCAGATCCACACGGCAGACAACGGAGACCCCAACATGGACGTCCCCTCCACGGCCCACTACGGCCCCGATAACGTGCCCCCAAGCAGGCACCCGTGGAGAGTTGACCACGGAGCTGAGACCTCGCCTCAGAGCTCCCTCGCCTCAGAGCTCCCTCGCCTCAGAGCTCCCTCGCCTCAGAGCTCCCTCGCCTCAGAGCTCCCTCGCCTCAGAGCCCCCTCTCCTGAAAGCCCCCCTCGCCTCAGAGCCCCCTCGCCTCAGAGCCCCCCTCACCTGAAAGCCCCCCTCGCCTCAGAGCCCCCTCGCCTCAGAGCCCCCCTCACCTGAAAGCCCCCCTCGCCTCAGAGCCCCCTCTCCTGAGAGCCCCCCTCACCTGAAAGCCCCCCTCGCCTCAGAGCCCCCCTCATTTGAGAGTCTCCTCTCCCGAGAGCCCCCCTCGCCCGAGAGCCCCCCTCGCCTCAGAGCCCCCCTCGAGGTCTCTCGAAGACAGAAACAAACATGGCTACCATCATCATTCTAACAGCCTTGTCCCGGAGAATATTCCTATCTTAGAATCATGAGGCCCTGTCAGTCTTACACTAAATTATGAGTCTGTAAGAGTACAGATGGCTGTTGTGGCAAGATGGGAGACTGTAATCTGATTCCAATCTTGGAAATTTATATAGACAATTTATATTTCTATAGTGAAAGCCAAACAGTACCTCACAACAAACTGTAATCCTGTGAAAGGCCTATAAAGGAATATGTTCATTCCATAGCCTGTAACTGCTTAAACACAGCATGTCAACATGTACTCGTCTGGTAAGCTCAAAAACGATGTCATGTGCCTCAGTCCAAATACTGTATGACAACAGAAAACCAACCACTGTTATCGTACAATGTTTTCCCAATTAAAACAGTTTAAAATGCAAGTAAGGAGTTTTAGAAACAAATGTAATTTTAAGAATTTCAAACTAATTCTGTTCAGACATCCTGTTTACTCTTCATACTCCACACACACTAGTTTTATGAATGCTGGCAATCACTCAAATTCTTAATCTACGTCCCGATGAAGCCTTTAGTGGATGGTTCTGGGACACTGACGGAGGGTTTCTGCTCTACAAGAGGAGTTTTGATGCATACTGAGGGAATACCTTATATAGCGCTCTAGTGCTGTAGGACTGAGGTATCACAGTGCTACTGTACTTTGTGACATTTTCTCATTGCCATACTTACATGAGTTAATCAAAGTCTGAATTAATGTTGCCCTCAGTGTTTGTGCGTTATCAAAATGATAATTTATGTTCACAACTAAAAGTGCACGACTGGTATCAGACGTTCAAGGGACTAGCCCAGGTGCCATTTTTGTATTGTACTTAGAAGAGACCATCAACTTTTCATACAATAAAACATCTTGTTATTGAGTGTGTGTGATATGTGAGAACTGAGCGAGGCAGCAGGGGGGTCTCAAGGACCCTCCCCTGATCGCGATGCTCATAATCTGCGAGCTGATTGGATTTAAATTCCCCATCTCAGCTCGTCGGTCAGCAAACACACATCCGTTTACTAAAACACAAAGCCAAGGGGAAAAAGGACTTAGATCACTCCTTGCAAATGATAGTATCATTATATTGTTACGGTTATTATAATATCACTGAGACTGTAACGGGTTCTGAGGAATATTTCATTGTCAAAGCAGATAAACAGCTCACAACTCACAGCTCAGGATGATCATCTACTGTAGATTTATTTATTTAAACAGCTCAGGAGACAGTCATCTACTGTATATATCTTTATTTAAACAGCCCGGTTATCACACAGCAGTGTCAGGCAATGCACATGAGGAAAATAAAACAACATTAAACAATACAGTATTTGCACACACCTTCAAAATCCTGAAAAAATCTGATGTATAAACGTCTACTTAATTATTCTGTCATATCATTGTGATGTAGATCCTCTTCGATAACATTTTTATTATTGTGCTTCAAATGTGTACATATTTAGCGTTCAAGTGTTACTATTAGAAATATACATATTAAATTGAATATCTGCAGTAATTGCAACAATCCTGATTTAATAGATAACAGGTCAAATGTTACATTCAGAAACATACATATACATGTTTACAGTTTTAGTTATATGGTACCCATGAACAATTAGAGTATGACTAACGTCCAGTATCTAGCTAGCCTGAAAAGGTAGTTTGTGATGTGATGATTATCACAGTGAATGAAGCGTTTCCCCAGATACTTTAGAGAACGAACCCAGATATGCATGCTTTGAAAATCTATTGTAAATGTCTGGTAATTACTGAATATTATTTTATGTAGTTACTGCAAACAGATGGGAACATTTCAGACCCAAAGCTTGTAGATGTGATTCACTGAAAAATAATTTGCTACCGTACACTCAAATACTGAAATCTGTAATTATGTAATCGTTTAAATTGCTCACCTGTATATGTGATATTTACCACTGTATAACTGAGTGACAATCAGAAACTTGGTTTGGTGTCATGCAAAACCTCATGATCGAAAGCACAAAAATAGAAGCAGATAGCATGATCCCAAAGCCATTAACCCAACTTCAACACAAAGAATATTAAATAAACAAATGCCATCGCAGAGGACAGACTAAAGACATCCACAAGCTAAGTGATGCTGACAGAAACAAATTGGGATGTATTCGATTATTATTTCTTTATTTGAAAAAATAAAAAATAAAATAACAAACCAAAAAAAAGGATTTGGAAAGGTGTGGGGGGGGGGTGGAGAGAGAGAGAGAGAGAGAGAGAGAGAGAGAGAGAGAGAGAGAGAGAGAGAGAGAGAGAGAGAGAGAGAGAGAGAGAGAGAGAGAGAGAGAGAGAGAGAGAGAGAGAGAGAGAGAGAGAGAGAGAGAGCAATATTCCAAAGAAAACTAAAAGTTCTCTCACACGGGCAGGGCAGTCAATCGAAATAAAACAAGGCGACTTTCTTCATCTCCTCAGCGTCCTTGTTCCCGTGGCAACCTGGACGTCCTCTGGGAGCTCCTGGAGGAGGCTGCCTGCTCAGGAGGTCCCTCCCCAGTGAGGAGGTGTGTGTGTGTGTGTGTGTGTGTGTGTGTGTGGAGAAGCCAGCAGGCTGCTCTAAGGGAGTCCCCTTGTTCCCAGCCGCTCACAGCATCTGCCACTCGAAGGCGAACATGACGTTGACCACCTCCAGGCTGCGGGCGATCTCCTCCAGAACACAGTGCTGCTGCCACAGCTGCTGGAGCTTCCTGTATCGCTCAGGGCACAGGTGCAGTGGGTTGCCCCTCCTGGTGAACACACACACACACACACACATCACACACACAATCAGTGACGAGTCTATCTGTCCAAACAGTTTGATGTCTGATAGCTTTCAACAACACAGAGCCTCAAACTCTGGAAAGGATCCCTGCAAAAGCGTCAAGGTGAGCGGGGACTTACACCAGCTGGGGGTCTGTCTCCCCGTAGTCGTCCAGGTACGGGGGGGGGTAGGTGCTTCCTCTCGTCCTGCTGGCCATGAGCACGATCTCACACTCCCGGATCCTGGTGGAGACAATCCCAGTCGTTAATAATAATAATAAAAACACATTCAATTTATAGGGAGCGCTTTTCTAAACGCTCAAAGACGCTTCACAGAGGAAACTCAGGGTAAAAATAACATGTATAAATAAAAGAGTAGGTCGTTTAAAAACTAGTAGCTATTACTATTGATGAGATGCATAGGAGTACTACTTGGTACAATATTAGGAGTACTGCAAGTAATTAATTGGGGCCTGGAGTGCCAAGTCCTGGGGCTGCAGCTCTGGTTCCACCACAGCTCTGGTTCCACCACAGCTCTGGTTCCACCACAGCTCTGGTTCCACCACAGCTCTGGTTCCACCACAGCTCTGGTTCCACCACAGCTCTGGTTCCACCACCCACCTGAGGAACATTCCCACCCCCGCCCCGCAGGTGGCAGCGTGGGCCGTGCAGGCGCCCACGTCCTCCCCGTTCAGCTGCACCTGGCAGCAGCTGCTCTGGGAGCACAGCATGGTGCCGCAGAACAGACACAGCGTGGGGTGTTTCCTCTCGTCGTCAGTGGAGCTGGGGCACCTGGGGGAGGGGGAGGGGAGAGGAGAGGGAGAGGGGGAGGGGGTGAGAGGGGTCACCCAAGGTGTCACCCCGGTGTGGGTTGTCGGGTGCGTGCATTCAGAGCAGGCGCCCCATACTTACTGAAAGTGACTGGCTTGATTGAGAAGAGCGCTATAATCCTCGGGAAGATTAATTAACCGATTCCCTCTCCGGGGATACCTGTAGCCAATAATGACATTAGATCAGCTCAAGTTGTAGAGCACATGCTGATACCAGACATGTCTGATTGGGATAAGGCCTCATCATGAGGCAGGTGGTAAAACTGACCTGATAGTCTGGATTTCCCCTTTCAGGGCTTTGGTTACAACTGAACTCCCACACCACCTGAGAATGAGCAGCATCAACATCAGTTCACCTCCCAACACACACCACAGGTAGATGACACTACAGATAATAAACTTAATATCATCATTTAAACCGATTTAGCCGACGCTTTGATCCGAAGCAATGTGCGGGGTGGGTGACGGGGGGATTTGAACCTGCAACCTCTTCATCTGTGGTCAAACGCTGCTCAGCTGAGCTGTACCCATCCCTAGCTAAGTGTAGCTATGCCTGGCAGGTGTGTGAGGTGAGCCTACCTCTGCAGTAAGGGGGAGACTGTTTCCTTGTGCTCCTGGAACAGCAGGAACAGATTGGAGGGCAGGGCCAGGTAACTGCACAGCGCCGCCATCTGGCTCTGAGGCGTCCCTGCAAGGCACAGGATGAGTTTGGATCAGGCATCTCAATCATACATGCAGAGATGGCAAAAGTACACACATCCTTCACTCAAGTAGAAGTACAGATGTTTGAAGACTGGTCAAAGTTAAAGTACTGACTACACATTTTCACTCAAAGTTAAAGTAAAGAAGTGTGGGCTCTGACAGTTATTATAAACAATTATTAGAAAATATTTGTTCAACCTTTTTCGTAAAAACTTTGTATAAAATAAAACTAAACTTTTAGAAACAAAATAAAAACAAATATTTTTTTTATCCTTTGTAAATCCAAAGAGCTGCTCCATGGTAGCTTTGTAGACTACCTTACGTTTGTTGTCTGTGATAGCCAGGAAATGAAAAAAGGCACGCAATGACAAGAAATAATATTGACCACACTGGAAGCCTGATGTACCTTCAGAGCTGGAGAGGTCCTCCGGAGTGGACACCCCAGTCAGGCAGCTGAAGAAGAGGGCGGAACAGCGCAGGAAGGGCATGACCCCCCTCCTGACCCGGTCAGCCACGGCGCTGCCGGCCACCCCGGGTCTCAGCCTGGAAGGAGCAGGACAGGGTGAGACTGGAGCCAGCCCCGGGGCTGAGGTGAGCAGGACAGGGTGAGACTGGAGCCAGCCCCGGGGCTGAGGTGAGCAGGACAGGGTGAGACTGGAGCCAGCCCCGGGGCTGAGGTGAGTGGACAGGGTGAGACTGGAGCCAGCCCCGGGGCTGAGGTGAGTGGACAGGGTGAGACTGGAGCCAGCCCCGTGGGTGAGGTGAGTGGACAGGGTGAGACTGGAGCCAGCCCCGGGGCTGAGGTGAGTGGACAGGGTGAGACTGGAGCCAGCCCCGGGGCTGAGGTGAGTGGACAGGGTGAGACTGGAGCCAGCCCCGGGGCTGAGGTGAGCAGGACAGGGTGAGACTGGAGCCAGCCCCGGGGCTGAGGTGAGTGGACAGGGTGAGACTGGAGCCAGCCCCGGGGCTGAGGTGAGTGGACAGGGTGAGACTGGAGCCAGCCCCGGGGCTGAGGTGAGTGGACAGGGTGAGACTGGAGCCAGCCCCGGGGCTGAGGTGAGCAGGACAGGGTGAGACTGGAGCCAGCCCCGGGGCTGAGGTGAGTGGACAGGATGAGACTGGAGCCAGCCCCGGGGCTGAGGTGAGTGGACAGGGTGAGACTGGAGCCAGCCCCGGGGCTGAGGTGAGCAGGACAGGGTGAGACTGGAGCCAGCCCCGGGGCTGAGGTGAGTGGACAGGGTGAGACTTACCCCTGGCAGAGCTGGGACACGGTGGAGTAGAGATCAGCCGCTGCCCTGCTCTCCTCTCCTCCCTCGTCCCCGGCACACACTGCAGGGAAATCTGCACACGCGGACACACACACAGCCACACACACAGCCACACAAACAGACACACACACACACAGGAAAGGGGGAGGGTATAGCTCCGTGGTTAGAGCACTTCTAGAGCAATCCAAAAAGTTGCATGTTCAGATCACCAGTGTGTGTGTGTGTGTGTGTGTGTGTGTGTGTGTGTGTGTGTGTGTGTGTGTGTGTGGTGGAGTGTGTGGCGCGCGGTCGTACCCGGGCAGGAGAGCAGCACCTGCAGGGTGTGAGCCATGGTGACCAGGTGCAGGATGTGCAGGTGGTTGTAGGCAGAGCTGAGAGCTGAGGGCTGCAGGTCCACAGCCTTCTCCTGGTAGAGGGCTGGAACAGCCAGCACCAGTCCCACCTGGGGGGGCACACAGCCACACACGTTTGGATCAAAGCGCTTCGGATGTATTTGTGATCATCGTGTGTTAGTCAGTCAGCTGCTGTAATGGAGATGTTGCACTGTACTTCTTAGTAACTGAGCTGTGATCACGGTGCCTGGTAACCAAGACAACCTTGACTAAGCACTTCTGATCCTCGATCTTCTGGGGTACTTTCTATATGCACTATTTGTATGCCACTTTGTATAAAAGCGTTTGCTAAATTATTAAAATGTCAAAGTAAAATGTTAATGATTATGGTAAAAATGTGAACAAAGGGGACAAAGTAAAATGGCACAGGGGGGGCAACGGAGGGCTCACCAGGAGGTGGAAGCAGTCCACCTCTAGGAGAGAAGGAGTGATGTCTGAGCTGAAGGAGGGCAGCAGGACTGCAGGCAGGCAGGCAGGCAGAGAGGGAGAGGGGGAAAGAGAGAAAAGAAAATTATATTTATCAGCTGCATCATCAGTTATAAAAATAAATAAAGTGGGAGGCCTGTTCCAGCAGCTTCCTGTCTACCTACCCCCCAGCATCTCTACCTACCCCCCAGCATGTCTACCTACCCCCAAGCATCTCTACCTACCCCCCAGCATGTCTACCTACCCCCCAGCATCTCTACCTACCCCCCAGCATCTCTACCTACCCCCCAGCATGTCTACCTACCCCCCAGCATGTCTACCTACCCCCCAGCATCTCTACCTACCCCCCAGCATCTCTACCTACCCCCCAGCATGTCTACCTACCCCCCAGCATCTCTACCTACCCCCCAGCATCTCTACCTACCCCCCAGCATCTCTACCTACCCCCCAGCATGTCTACCTACCCCCCAGCATCTCTACCTACCCCCCAGCATCTCTACCTACCCCCCAGCATCTCTACCTACCCCCCAGCATGTCTACCTACCCCCCAGCATGTCTACCTACCCCCCAGCATGTCTACCTACCCCCCAGCATCTCTACCTACCCCCCAGCATCTCTACCTACCCCCCAGCATCACTACCTACCCCCCAGCATGTCTACCTACCCCCCAGCATCTCTACCTACCCCCCAGCATCTCTACCTACCCCCCAGCATCTCTACCTACCCCCCAGCATGTCTACCTACCCCCCAGCATCTCTACCTACCCCCCAGCATGTCTACCTACCCCCCAGCATGTCTACCTACCCCCCAGCATCTCTACCTACCCCCCAGCATCTCTACCTACCCCCCAGCATCTCTACCTACCCCCCAGCATGTCTACCTACCCCCCAGCATCTCTACCTACCCCCCAGCATGTCTACCTACCCCCCAGCATGTCTACCTACCCCCCAGCATCTCTACCTACCCCCCAGCATCTCTACCTACCCCCCAGCATCTCTACTTACCCCCCAGCATGTCTACCTACCCCCCAGCATCTCTACCTACCCCCCAGCATCTCTACCTACCCCCCAGCATCTCTACCTACCCCCCAGCATCTCTACCTACCCCCCAGCATGTCTGTGAAGTACTGCTGGATGAGCCCCTCAGAGCTCCGGTTCCGCTGAGCGGCGGAGAACTGGACCACCGCCTTCAGCCCCGCCAGCTGGAACACAGAACACACGCAGAACACGCAGAACGTCAGAGAACCGACGGACCAAACCCTCGGATGCTCAGTGACCAATCAGGGACCTCCTGTGAGAGCTGTCTGACCTGTCTGTTCTGTAAGGAGCCAATCAGAGGCTTGTCCTCCTCCTGCAGCATGTTTTCTAGACGGGAGACAAGCACATGTTAGCACGAGCGGAACTCTGGTAACAGACTGAAGAGAACCAGTGAGAAGAGAGGAGGGGGAAGTCAGATGGAAGAGTGGAATGAGCCTTCAAGCACTTTATATACAGTACTGTGCAAAGGTCTTAGTCACCCAACATTCTTTATATTAATATAAAAAAAAAGGGGGGGGGGGTATTTTTTGTGTCTTTAGTCTTTTCATGTGTTAAAGCATTTTTGCTTTACTTTTTGTCTTTTTTATAAGACCTTTTGCACTGTACTGTACATCGCGTCGAGACAAAAGCATCTGCTGAATGGATACAAGCTGAAGGTGTAAAGGAGGTGGTTGGAGGGAAGCGGTCGAACCGATGGCCTGGATGGTGAAGGCACAGGTGTTCCAGGCCATGATGGGCACCAGGGGGCACAGCTCGTTCACAGGGGTTTTCAGTCCCACCCGGTGGACGGTGTTGGCACACACCACCAGCATCTCCGCTATGCTGACCGAGAACTTTCTCCTGGAGGCCAAGAGCACACATCGCTTTTCTATTAAAATAAATGTTATTCTATAATAATAATAATTTATGATGATGCTTTAATTTTTATGTAATATTTTTTTTTATTGTGTTATTATACAGTATATACTAATAATTTTATAAATTATAATAATACATGTATTTATATATGTAGCAGACAATAGCACACATGATTCTACTAATTAGCTGGTTGATCCGTTAACTAGGGTTGGTATATCAGGTCAAATAAGGGTGGTTGGAGCAAAACCCAGCTCTCCAGGAACAGGGTCTGGGGCAGCCCTGAACTCCAGGAACAGGGTCGGGGGCAGCCCTGACCTCCAGGAACAGGGTCGGGGGCAGCCCTGACCTCCAGGAACAGGGTCGGGGGCAGCCCTGACCTGCAGGAACAGGGTCGGGGGCAGCCCTGACCTCCAGGAACAGGGTCGGGGGCAGCCCTGACCTGCAGGAACAGGGTCGGGGGCAGCCCTGACCTCCAGGAACAGGGTCGGGGGCAGCCCTGACCTCCAGGAACAGGGTCGGGGGCAGCCCTGACCTCCAGGAACAGGGTCGGGGGCAGCCCTGACCTCCAGGAACAGGGTCGGGGGCAGCCCTGACCTCCAGGAACAGGGTCGGGGGCAGCCCTGACCTGCAGGAACAGGGTCGGGGGCAGCCCTAACCTCCAGGAACGTGGTGGCTCAGTGTTAGAGGGAATGGACCAATGAGAGCAGCTGATGTTGATGACTCACGGTTCCTGAACTCCGAAGCTGAGGATGGAGCGGAAGTCTGTCTGTCCCTGTCCACAGAGGCCTGCTCCCCCCCCCTCACCGGCCTCTCCACACACCTCTGGAACACAGCAAGGGAGCCACTCTAGAAACCAGGGGGTGACTTGGAGAACAGCAATCAAATCAAATCAAATCGGTGGGGTTAGGGTTGCTACTGCTCCCTGAGAGATGGACTTGAGTCCTCTGATCCTGATTAGGGTTTAGCGGTTAGGGTTCTAGGATTAAGGTTCAGGGGTTAAAGTTTAGGGCTCAAGGATTAGGGGTCTGGGATTAAGGCTGGGGTTTGAGTTCTTACCGGCTCCCTGAGAGATGGACTTGAGTCCTCTGATCCTGGCAGAGATGATCTGGATCCAGCGAGGCAGGGTCAAAAGCTGGCCCACCAACTCGGCATCCTCACTACAACACAGAAGAACCACAGAGTCACCACACCACCTACACCCACTGAGTTTACCCCACACACGAGGCCTCCTCCTGGGGCGGGGGGCGGCCGGAGGGGACGTACTAGTTGAGGGCTCCAGGCTCCAGGGGGATGATGGGGACCACGGTGTTGCAAAGGGACTTGCAGAGGGGACACAGGTACTCTCCGTTCTCCAGGTCGATGATCAGCTCCGCGTGGAGGCGGGTCCGTGTGGTGTTCTGCACCGCCTCGAAATACCTGGAACACACACACACACAGAAAGGATTCCGGGTTGAGCAAAAAGGATCCAGATCCACAGAGATAACAGGCCACACAGCAAGGTCCGGATTTAGATTTATTTTATTTATTAATGATCAAGATCCACAGAGATGCCAGGCTATTGAGTGATCGTGGACATCTGGGCGTGTATGTGACGGCAGTGACTCACTTCTGCCAGCAGGTGGCGTGCATGACGTGGCCGCAGCTCCCGGTGTGGGTCCCCACGGCCAGGTCCGGAGGCATGAACAGGGGATACGTTTCTGGGGCGCAGAGGAAAGAACACGACATCTCGTCCAACAGATACCAGCTAAAGGCCCTTGCACACTGAGTGCGAAATTTTCGCATGCGTTTTTTTTCGCAATCGTCAGCCTCAACATTCGGTGGATCTGAATTGCCCAAAAACGTATCAAAATGCTGGCTATGGATGCGAAAAACGCAGAAAATCGAACCCCATCCAAACTTTTTTTTTGACGGACGAAAGTTTCGTAGGCAGTTTGTAAGCGCGATTGACATAACGTGGGGTCGTATTTATTTTTTTACGTGCGAACATTTCGGACACGAATTTCGGACTCAGTGTGCAATGGCCTTAAGACACAGGATGTTAAAGAACAATAAACAACAACAAACAACGCAGAATCCAAGTGAGAAACTGACTGTCGGCCTGGCTCGGGATCCTTCCCCTGTTCTGGGTCAGGACGGTGGAGCTCTGGACGCAGGCCGTCAGCACCATGGCGGGGGAGAGGGCCTGGACCTCCTGTTCCTCCTGACACAGGATGCAGGTGAGGATCTCCCGCTCGGCCGGAGTGGACCCCCGCTGAGGCCCTACCGCCACGCACAGCTCCCCCAGCTCCATGGCAACGCTGCAGGACGGGGGGGCACATCCATGAGGGGGGGCAGGAGGGAGAGGGGGGGGGGGTCGTCCACTAACCGCAGGGTTGGAGGTTCGATCTGAGTCTACCAGGCTCTGGATAAAAGTGTGTGCTAAGCGTACACGTTTCTCATTTCTTCCTCCTCACCTCTCAGTAGAAGCCGTAGCCTCGCCCTGATTCCCGCTCTCTGGCATGTTGTCGTACAACATTTTGTTGGACTCAATAAAGTTTTTCTGCATGGCCGACATCTGGGCCATGATCTTCTGGCGGTGGAGTTTGGCCGCCTCGGCCTTCCTCTTCCTCTCCGCCTTCTCCTTGTCCTGGACGTTCTGGGCCAGGTAGAGACTGAGGGGTGAGAAACTGCTGCTACCCTGGACCACGACATCAGGATAACCCTGCTCATCTAGGGATGCACCGCCATTTTGGCCACCTAAACTTTTTCCTTTTCTTTTCGCTATTGATATAATTAATTAGAAAAAAAAATATTAAAATGCCTCCTGAATTTTCGGTTTCGAACAAGTATTTTCACTTGGGTGCATCACTAGTTTAGACCCCCTGGTTTGGACTCACCTCTTCTGGCTTGCTGGTCTCCATGCTCATGGATGCTGCTGGACTCGACTTCTCTCTAAGGCACTTCACCATCTCAAACATCTGACAGACATGGAAAGCACATGTTCACAGGTGAGCCTCACCACGTGAGAGCATGGTAAACACCATTAGAGAGCTTCCTGAGGTGAGGGGCTCACCTTGAGATTCCAGCTGATCATGTCTTTCTGGGCTTCCAGCGACGGGAGACTCTTGACTTTAGTGAGCAGGTGGAACACAGACTTGCCGTGCTCCGAGCCGATTTCTGGAACAGCGGCCCCAAAAATATCTCAAAAGCAGCCAAGGATGAAAACATATGAATTCTCTCCCGTAAGATTAAATCATGAAATCTTACTCAGATGTCATCTTAAACATTCTAAGGAACGCACCACCCTTGAGCAGGGGCGTGGTAATAATTGAATTGACTAAATCCATGACTTCAATGTGTACTCATTGAATAAGGAGGCCATAGTGTGTCAATAAAGTGAAAGGAAGTCTGTCACTCACGGCGGGCCTTGATGCTGAAGTCAAAGGTGACTTCCTCCACACAGCAGGCCTCCAGCTGGGTCTTCTCCTCCTGTAGCCCCTGGGCTATGAGGTGTACGGCCTGTGAGGAACACACACACCACACATGTCACACACACACACTGCTTGACTACAGGACTGCTTGTGTGGTGTGTGTGTGTGTGTGTGTGTGTGGTATGCGTGTGTTCATGTGAGGACCTAGTAAGACCGTGGAGAGAGAAGACAAGCAGACTTACTCTCTGGATCATGGCCTCTGTCCACTGCGTGGCTCGGTCCTCCACAGCTCTCTGCAGGACCCGTCTGAGGACGTGGATCAGGACGTCGCAGCACAGCAGGCGCACGATGCTGGAGAAGGCCGGGCAGAAGGGGGGAGGCAACGGGGGGCGCAAGGCTGGACACAGAGGAGGGTCACAGGAGAACAGACACATGAGCAAAACCGAATACGGCTCCAGAAGGGAAAAATATATACTTACATAGTACAAACATACTTACAAATATTTAAGTTGTCAATAAGTATGTGACTATACTAAATCAGAACGTTTGAAATACACTTCCAATTGTGTAGAACATTTATTAAGCTCACATTTAATAGATTTACTTAGAATAAGTAGGCTATTTTTCCTCTGAGGCTGTTATCTGTTGAACCGTACCTTTATCACTGCCCTCCTGTGTTCTCTTCTTCTTCTGAGCGTCTTCAGCCTGCAGGACAGAGAGGGGGTTAGTTCCTCACCAGGACAGAGAGGGGGTTAGTTCCTCACCAGGACAGAGGGGGTTAGTTCCTCAGGACAGAGAGGGGGTTAGTTCCTCACCAGGACAGAGGGGGTTAGTTCCTCACCAGGACAGAGGGGGTTAGTTCCTCACCAGGACAGAGGGGGTTAGTTCCTCACCAGGACTGAGAGGGGGTTGGTTCCTCACCAGGACAGAGAGGGGGCTAGTTCCTCACCAGGACAGAGAGGGGGTTAGTTCCTCACCAGGACAGAGAGGGGGCTAGTTCCTCACCAGGACAGAGAGGGGGCTAGTTCCTCACCAGGACAGAGAGGGGGTTAGTTCCTCACCAGGACAGAGAGGGGGCTAGTTCCTCACCAGGACAGAGAGGGGGTTAGTTCCTCACCAGGACAGAGAGGGGGCTAGTTCCTCACCAGGACAGAGAGGGGGCTAGTTCCTCACCAGGACAGAGAGGGGGTTAGTTCCTCACCAGGACAGAGAGGGGGCTAGTTCCTCACCAGGACAGAGAGGGGGTTAGTTCCTCACCAGGACAGAGAGGGGGTTAGTTCCTCACCAGGACAGAGAGGGCGTTAGTTCCTCACCAGGACAGAGGGGGTTGGTTCCTCACCAGGACAGAGAGGGGGTTAGTTCCTCACCAGGACAGAGAGGGGGTTAGTTCCTCACCAGGACAGAGAGGGGGTTAGTTCCTCACCAGGACAGAGAGGGCGTTAGTTCCTCACCAGGACAGAGAGGGGGTTAGTTCCTCACCAGGACAGAGAGGGCGTTAGTTCCTCACCAGGACAGAGGGGGTTGGTTCCTCACCAGGACTGACACTAACACACAACAACAAGAGGCGACACCGGTGGAAAACTCCAAAGCTCTCGTCCTACCTTGCTGTGCTGAGATTTAGAGTAGTGGTAGTAGAAGGGATTAAACTCCGCCAGACATTCCTTTTTGACTTCGTACACACCATGACCAGAGACACCAGGTTTCCTAAGGACAGGGTCAAGAGAGGGTCAACACAGGGTCAAGAGTAACGGCAGGTATTTGCTCTCGTATCAAACACTTTCCACTCACTTGAAGGTGGAGACCTTGGGGATGACAGTCTCCAGGCCAGTCTCATGGCTCTCCTGTGAAGACAGAAAGAGGCAGTCAGCAACATGTCTCCATAATCATGTCTTCCAGAGTATTTAACAAACGCCTTTGGACATGCTCTAACTAGGAGGGGTAGATCAGGTGTGGTTAGCAGGAGGTAAGGTGTATTTTGGGATGGGATGTGGTGTGGTTAGCAGGAGGTAAGGTGTATTTTGGGATGGGATGTGGTGTGGTTAGCAGGAGGTAAGGTGTATTTTGGGATGGGATGTGGTGTGGTTAGCAGGAGGTAAGGTGTATTTTGGGATGGGATGTGGTGTGGTTAGCAGGAGGTAAGGTGTATTTTGGGATGTGGTGTGGTTAGCAGGAGGTAAGGTGTATTTTGGGATGGGATGTGGTGTGGTTAGCAGGAGGTAAGGTGTATTTTGGGATGGGATGTGGTGTGGTTAGCAGGAGGTAAGGTGTATTTTGGGATGGGATGTGGTGTGGTTAGCAGGAGGTAAGGTGTATTTTGGGATGGGATGTGGTGTGGTTAGCAGGAGGTAAGGTGTATTTTGGGATGGGATGTGGTGTGGTTAGCAGGAGGTAAGGTGTATTTTGGGATAGGATGTGGTGTGGTTAGCAGGAGGTAAGGTGTATTTTGGGATGGGCTGTGGTGTGGTTAGCAGGAGGTAAGGTGTATTTTGGGATGGGATGTGGTGTGGTTATCAGGAGGTAAGGTGTATTTTGGGATGGGATGTGGTGTGGTTAGCAGGAGGTAAGGTGTATTTTTGGATGTGGTGTGGTTAGCAGGAGGTAAGGTGTATTTTGGGATGGGATGTGGTGTGGTTAGCAGGAGGTAAGGTGTATTTTGGGATGGGCTGTGGTGTGGTTAGCAGGAGGTAAGGTGTATTTTGGGATGGGATGTGGTGTGGTTAGCAGGAGGTAAGGTGTATTTTGGGATGGGATGTGGTGTGGTTAGCAGGAGGTAAGGTGTATTTTGGGATGGGATGTGGTGTGGTTAGCAGGAGGTAAGGTGTATTTTGGGATGGGATGTGGTGTGGTTAGCAGGAGGTAAGGTGTATTTTGGGATGGGCTGTGGTGTGGTTAGCAGGAGGTAAGGTGTATTTTGGGATGGGATGTGGTGTGGTTAGCAGGAGGTAAGGTGTATTTTGGGATGGGATGTGGTGTGGTTAGCAGGAGGTAAGGTGTATTTTGGGATGGGATGTGGTGTGGTTAGCAGGAGGTAAGGTGTATTTTGGGATGGGATGTGGTGTGGTTAGCAGGAGGTAAGGTGTATTTTGGGATGGGATGTGGTGTGGTTAGCAGGAGGTAAGGTGTATTTTGGGATGGGATGTGGTGTGGTTAGCAGGAGGTAAGGTGTATTTTGGGATGGGATGTGGTGTGGTTAGCAGGAGGTAAGGTGTATTTTGGGATGGGATGTGGTGGGGTGTCTCACGTTCTCAGGCAGACCCTTCACCAGGCTGCTGTGAGCCATGGGCTCGATGCAGAGCAGGTGGATCACCTCCCTCACGGTCACGTCCTCCTTGGTCACGTGACTGAGGCCGGGAACGTAACGCTCCCCTGAGACACAAGTCGCTCTGGGTGAGATTTCGCACCGGCTCACGTTTTGACGTTTAATATCAAAAGGCTCCGATTCAGATTGCAGCCAGACTTACCAACGATGATTATGAGGAGGAAAAGCATATCTTCGGTCAAGCGATTCCACTGTTTCAAGAGTTCCTGCCCAGATAGAACATCATCAGCCCATCACACCAAAGTCAACAAGCATTATGATCTATGCAGCAGGTGTGGATGTTGCTTACTTGATCCTTGCTTGAGGTGCTTCCATTAAAAACATCAAAGAGCTCAAATCTGAGCAGGATCAGCATGACAAAGTGGTTGGGGTCCATTTTTGAAGCTGCGATCTGTGGCGAAAGGTCAATAAATCTGTTACTTAGCAACACACACAAAACAAAGTCTGTAACAGAAATGCTGTGATTGACAAGCGCTAACCTGTAGCATGATGATGTCCTTGTCAAACATCTCATCCCTGCATTTCACATCCTGATAGTAATACACCTGGAAACAACAGGACCAAGTTAAAGTTAGAATAGTATTTCTTATCGTTGTGTCGTATTGTGTGTCATCAAGTTTGGTAGGGTAACGCCACACTAGGACCCCTCCCACCCCTCCCACCCCCCCACCTACCTGGCTGACCAGCGAGAGGCCGTTCCTGCGCCACATCTCAGCTGACACCTGGGCGGCCAGCACCAGACAGCGCAGGGGGTGCTCAGCGAAGTGTGTGAAGTCACAGCTCTCCTGGAACACACACACACACATCCCTGTCCTTCAGCATCGGTGGGGGTAGAGATCGTGTGCAAACTTCCTCCAACTGACTTGCTCCCAAATGGTGGAAGCCCATTCGGAACACCAGTGTTTCTCCTACCATTATATTAGGGGGGCACCCCCCCCGGAAGGTAAATGTAATTCTTTTTTTAAATTTTGTATATATAGTGCCAGATCACATAATAATTCATTTAAGGTTACCTTTCCTATAAAACAGGTCTATATCTTGCTCTTTAATTAAACAAACTAAATGGTCTTATGCTATTTATCTTATTTACACGACGGCATGTCATTTCTTTCTCTACATGGTCGCCCCCCCCCCCCCGCCCGCCGCCACCCTGAATCATCAAAGTCAGGTTCGATAATAACGTCTGATTTCACTTACGGGATCAAGATACTCGTGGAGGCGTCTGACTGCTCCTGTTTCACACAGGGACACATACAACCCTGGGAACACAAGGAACCACCAGTCAGGCTTTACAGAAGACAGCCAATTAATCCTGTTAAGAGTCATACACGCTGTTCCTCAGACATTTACATTAAGTAGTTTTTCCTTGACCTTCTGCTGGACTTTCCACATCAACTAATTGTACGTTACTTTGCAATAAAGTGTCTATATTAAATCTCCATGACAACTTAAGTCCCCAGGCGAAAAATGGTTTACTTACAATCAAATTAAAATATTTTCAATATATTTATCTTTTTCTCCACATCTGGAAATTGTGCGATTTAGTATTTTGACATCCTTTACTGACCAGCTTTAACATATGTAAGCATGTTTGGTACTAATACTTTGTAAGTCTAGTATTTTTCCACTGGGGTGTCCAGGGTGCAGTGACCTGAGGAAGCCACTAGAGGGAGCGAGCGTCCTCACCGGCCAGCAGTCTGGAGATGGGCAGGTGGATGCTGACTGGCTCCTGAGACACCTTGTACGGCCGGATGTGGAGGATCTGTTTGCACATGTAGTAGTCTGTGGGCTCGCTCAGGAGGGGCTGGTTGTTGCAGCGCATCAGAGCCCGATGGCACTCCTTGAAGGCCAGAAGGAGCACCTTTTCCTGGGGGAGGAGGAGCAAGCACGGAGCCCTGTCAGGTTCAGGTTCACTGGTTCATGTTCTGGTTCTCTGGTTCAGCTTCCGCTTCTGGTTTACCACGACTGTGGTTAGGGTTAGGGTTGGAGTTGGAGTTGGGGTTGAGGTAAACCAGAAGGTGAACATGACCCAGTAGTGGAGGTGTGAGGACAGAGGACTCACATCAGACGTGCACCAGTCCTGGAACATGGCCAGGATGTGTCTCAGCTGGATCTGGATGGAGAAGCCGGCCTCCCACTCTGGCTCCACCTCGATGTGCTGCCCCAACTGCCGTTTCACCTCCTCCATACCCTGACGAGAACCAGCGGGCTTTAGGACCCCCCCACCAGCACACGTACCTGCGACTGAACCAATCATCTGTCCCTCGGGACGTGTGGAGGTACCTGCATGTAGTTGAGGAGTCCCAGGAAGACCCGGAGACCTTCTAGAAACTGGGTCCTCAGCTCCTCCGTCCACATCGAGGGCTTGCTGATCAGAACGTACCTGGGAAGAGAAGACGTGGGAGTGAGTCCCGGCTCAGCGACAGGAAGTGGAGCGCGGCGGGGGGGGGGGGAGGGGCAGTGGGCGTCGCCGTCACCTGAGGTCGCGAAAGATCATCTGGATGCGGAAGAACTTGTCGGAGTTGTAGCCCTGGAAGTGGAAGCGATGGTTGACGTCCAGGTGTTCCCGGAGCAGATCTATCACCGTGTCGACGATCACCTTGATCACGTTCCCTTCCTCGATAAGCTGCCTGGCCTACACACACACACACACACACACACACACACACACACACACACACACACACACACACACACACACACACACACACACACACACACACACACACACACACACACACACACACACACACACACACACACACACACACACACACACAGTCAGGGCTGTGGAGTGAGACCAGCAGCTGACAGACAGGAGCTAACTTTACCTATGTTACATAGAATATCGCTGGTTATAGGTTATAACCTTTCATGAGGTAAACATTCGTCTTAAACATGTAAGTTTGTGAGGGCAGTTCCTACCAGTGTGGGTACAGTGAAGATCTGTACTGACAGAGCTGTGATGGATATACTCTTCTCATGGTCGTCACTGATGAAGTCTCTCTGCAGTTGCATGTAGTGCTAACAGGGACACAGGGATGGTAGAGGGGAGGGATGTGAGCCACAAAGCAGAGCACGCCAAAAACACATCAGAGCGGATCTGGTGGAGGCCGTGCAAATGACGTTGTGTCCTTGGGCAAGGCACTTCACCCTACTTGCCTCGGGGGAGAATGTCCCTGTACTTACTGTAAGTCGCTCTGGATAAGAGCGTCTGCTAAATGACTAAATGTAATATAAATGCAAAGCAGAGCACGCCAGAAACACGTCAGAGCGGATCTGAGGCCGGTACCTTAGTGAACTGGATGGCAAACAGCCTCTTGTACTCCGTCTCCATCAGCAAGCTGCAGAAAATCAATTCGTGGACTATCTTTCGAGCTCCTGGTGGAAATGCGTACAGGAGATCAGTGTTGTGTGATCCACCAGAAAGAATATAGAAACATGTTTAATGATCTCCCACCCCCCCCCCCCCCCACCACCCCCCCACCTAGTCTGGAGCCCATGGGAGCCCTGGGGGTGCTTGCCTTTGTAGAGTCTGGCGTCCTGCAGCATGAGCAGGCTGATGAGGCACTGTCCACTCCCCGCTCCGCCAGCCTTTAGAGCCACCTGGCAGAACACCTGTCTGAAACCCCCTGACCCAACGCACAACACGTTCCTCTCAGCTCCCACCGAGCGCTCACAGAGCACGCGGGGAGTGCAGGACTACAGAGGGAGATACTGTGGCGATTGGTGTACGGGGATGTCGGCTGTGGTACCTGAGTAGCCTATGATCTGCTGGAACCAGGTGCCCAGGCGCAGCGCGAAGCTCTGGTGGGCCATGACGGCCGAGTGGAGGATCTCCACACGCAGGGGCTGCATGGAGATGTGCTCCGAGTTGGACTGCCACACACACACACACACACACGCACGCACGCACACGCACGCACACACACACACACACACACACAGGGGAGAGGCGGTCAGAGAGGGCGCTTCAGACACAGGGAGGCAGGGCGGCAGTGGTGAGGTGTGTGCTTTACCCGGATGAGGTCGTTGGCTTGCTGGCAGGATCTAAGCGTTCCTCGTTTGACCGCACGGCGGCCCTGCAGGCAGACAGGAAGACAGAGTTGATAAGGTCACATCACACACAGCTTTATCTCAAAACGATGCTGGTCGTCCGTACGTCAACATTCCGTATGCGAGGTCATCGGAGCACGTTTCAAACCCTTTTTGAGCACATTTCAAAGCAATTCAGCAACAAACTAAAAACACTAATTCTATTGGTGCCCAAGTTATTACAGGGTATGACAACAGGACATACAGTATAACAACATTATAATATATTGGATTAATTTCCCGATAACATAAACATAAAGTGTTACCCACATGGCTATTCATTCTCGTACAGGTTACCAGTACAACAGAAAAATAAATGTATGTTGCTACTTGAGTCATCAAAATGATTGAATTGTAGGTTTGCCAGATGCTGGTGAAACACAGACAGTACCTCTTTGTCGATGAGGGCTGTGTGTGTCTGGGCCTCAGCGTGGTCACAGTTAACAGAGCGCTGCAGTGTGTAGATCACATGCTCGTACGAGTGGTGCTCATCGTTGTACAGCACACAGTAGTAGGTGTTCTCCTTCACCCTGCGCAGGGTGACACGTCACCATGGGGACACGTCACCATGGGGACACGTCACCATGGGGACACGTCCGGGACGTCTCATTAGATCCAGGACAGATGATACTAATGAATGGTATTTTTTATTTATTCTGTTAAAGTATTTCTGCCTTTGTTATTTTTCGGAGGTAAAGTATAGTCTGACAGGAAAGCAGGAGAGAGAGAGAGAGAGAGAGAGAGAGAGAGAGAGAGAGAGAGAGAGAGAGAGAGAGAGAGAGAGAGAGAGAGAGAGAGAGAGAGAGAGAGAGAGAGAGAGAGAGAGAGAGAGAGAGAGAGAGAGAGAGAGAGAGAGAGAGAGAGAGAGAGAGAGAGAGAGAGAGAGAGAGAGAGAGAGAGAGAGAGAGAGAGAGAGAGTGACATGCAGCACAGAGCCCAGTCCAGATTCGAACCGAGGCCGCTGCGAGCCATAATAATAATGAACGCTTTTACTCAAAGCGACAAAACGATATAGGGTGGGATTTGAACCGGCAACCTATTGACCAGCAGTCACAAGCTCTTGCTCTTACACACTTATATCTGTGGGTATTACATGATGTCATGATCGTCAGAAGCAGCGTCAGAAGCAGCGTGAGCTGCAGTACCTGGGCTGCAGCTCTGTCGGGAGCTCGTTCTTCTCCTCCCAGACAAGCAGATCTGTGGTGTAGCTGAGCAGCACCTGGAACAGCTTCCGAGCGCGCTCCTCTAGACCAGCCTCCAGGGTGTCCTCCTACAGGGGGAACGCAGCATTGCAGACGTTGAAGAGCATCTGCTAAATGACTAAATGTTGCATCAACCATCGGCAATGACAACTGTGAACGGAACTAGCAGGGAAAGAATTATACTACGCCTTTCGTCACAAACCGAAACACACATTGGTGTGAATGTGTTCACTGAATCTGTGATGAAAGAATTCTTGTGAAAATAATAAAGCCTGCCAATCATTTCCAGAACACAGAGTTTAACTTGGCAAGTGTTCAAAATACTGTTACTGTTTCCACTCCACTAAGTCCCAGCTTCCTCTGCACTGAAACGTTGCTTAAAACACGACACTTCTGGCCCCCCACCATGCACTATTTTCAGTAACGGCTCCATTTGCAAAACCAGGAAGAATATTTGGCCATATAAGACCACAACAGGCAGTCTCCACAGCCAATTAGAATCCCCTGAGGTCCAGACCAACAATTCAGCACAGCAGAATTTCAAGCAACCATCAGACATGTGACACATATCCACTACAATACAACAACATAACATCCTGTCACGCTCCCTGCCACCTCACACAACCACGTCAGAACAGGGCACAGAATATCGAACAGAGCCTCAAGTCGAAACCACTGCCTGTGTGGGAGCTTTCAGTCTTCCAAACTGCTGTCATGTGACATGTCACCATTACAGGCACAGGAAAACAGAAAGCAGACCTCGACAGTCATGGCTTTGATGGAAGCGCCTGCTGTGGATGGAAACAGGCAGACCTAATACTTGGCCAAAGCCTGCTGTGTTTGTTCAAGGCCCATGGACCTGATCTTATCAACCTGATTTTTACATACTGAGAAAGCTTGAGACAACGAACACCTGGACTCCACTTGGACTTATTGAACAGTTTTGGTCTCATATACAACAGACTATTATGCCTTCCATGACTCTCCATGCAACCTGATCACGAATACAACACAGAATACAGTGACTTCATAATGTACGATATGTCTTAAAGACCCCACCATACTCTCATCCAACTTATTTTCCTTAAGTCTCCTCTGCATCCATCCTCCAACTATCTCCATCCTCTCAACTTTATTTGCTGAAGTGACGCAGGTCATCACAGTGTCATTTTCCCAGACACTTGCTTCCCCCCTGAGCCAAAAGAGCCATATCTGGTTCAAGACAGGAAATGATGTATTCTGGAGTTTATTGACACTGAATGGAAAATAACGTTCTGTACCCCCCCACCCCCCCCCCCTCCTCTTTTCCGGTTATTATGTAACTCACCGTTTCCATGGCCGTGGAAGCTCCGAGGTCATGTGCAGAGCAGCAGGGGCCAGTCTTCCAGGCCTCCAGGTCACCACAGTCACAGAAGCCCCCGCCCGAGGATGCGTGCATCTGGGAAACACACACGTGTCACCGAGGTACAGGAAGAGATGGACCAGAACAGCAGAGGCAGGAGGACATTGTTGATGTTGTTGTTGCTGCTGCTATTTACATCGCAACAACAGAGGGATATTCCACCTCAACAATGCTAGCAAATACTTCCTCCAAACAATCCTAGCCAAACACAATTAGCTTGAATTAGAGCAACCAGACATTTTTTTCCATTTTGTATGTGGATAGGCTTCAGGACTTTAATAGGGAAAGCACATTGCATGTTGTCTGAAATAGAGATTGCTTCTTTTTTTTTCTTCTAGAAAGTATTTTTACATATACAGAAATCATTTTAATATTGTAGGCAGACAATATACCGCGACGAACATGAATATAGGTATTAGTTCTAAACTTTGTAATCCGGATGTGACAAATATAGCTCTTTAGCTTTCAGACTACATGGATAAAAACCATTAAAATGAAAGGAGGATTAGACAGGAACCTACTTTATATCGATGACCTTTGTGCACACTGTCCTGGAAGCAGTCCATGCACAGTACGCAGGTGGGATCAATTGCACAATCCCTGCAAGCAGGCCCAAGGGAGGTTAGATTAGTCATTTGATCATCTGCATGTCAACAGCTGACTGATATCTCCACACACACACACACAGCTGAGACAGAGTTCACTCATGAATAATTGAAGAGGTACTTAACACTTAGGTGTTGTGTGAAGTGATCAGAATAATAACAAAATATGAATAAACTAATAAACAAAGTCTAGATATCTGCATTTGGACATCTTAGATACCTCTGTAGTGTTTTTTGAAGGGCTACAACTTGATAAAGACCAGAGGCCTTAACCGACGACCGGTATGAAAGCCTAGTAACAGAACATCAGTGGCCCTCTTCTGACCTGCAGGAGTACACCGTCTCGCCCTCTTTGAAGACCCGTCCACACAGCTGGGAGCAGGCGCTGCCTTGTTTCAGCTTCTCCAGCCCAGCTCTGGGGTCCTCGGCAAACAGGAAGCACTCCAGAGGCTGCAGAAGCCTTCCCTGCACCTGCTCCTCCTCATCCTGGGGATTGGAGTCCTCCAGGCAGTAGATTTGTGGCACCTGCTCCATCAAGTGACGGAGCAGCTCCGCCCCGCTGTCCGCTGCGTCTCTCCATCTCTGCGGGATAGAAGTTTACAACACCTGGATTAGGCTGCCTGAGAATTAAATTCCACTCCCATGTAGGCAGAATTTACCGCAATATCAAATGCATCCGATATCATCAGCTAATCAAGCTAGTCATAGAACATTTCAACAGTTACATGTATTCTTACATGGGTTTTGTATAAACATATCGTTTCTAACGTGTGATTGGAATTCTTACTCATAGCACTAACTATCTAGTTAATCAGTTATAATGTGCAGTATTGAACAGGGTTTTGATCCAGCCGTTTCAGTTTTGCTTTACATCGCTGACAGTTAGGCAGTTTGACTACAACACATGTCCATCAATACCTCTTCGACATACAGTAGACGACATGTTCTTCGTATTCCAGCAATTAACATTCTATGACAGAATCAAAACATCAACACGCTAAGTGCTGTATTTCTTGTTTAGTCTACGCTAGTAAACTAGCATTGGGCTGCGCAGGCAGAATGTTCACGCTGTACCTAATGCTACGGTAACATACCTTTCATATATAACGTGGAATTTTATCGTATACATGGCTTTTCTAAATATGGTTCATATGACAACACGACTGTTTTACATTTACAACAAAAATAACATACCTTACTGAGCTCCAGCCCGTCAAATGTTTTTTCACCTTCCGCCATATTCCAAATGCCGTAAAGACTAACCGGGAGAAATTCTGGCGTAACTTAGACCTTTTTGCGACGGTCCTTGCCCAGAATTTATTCCAAAATATCGTAAAGTAAAAAATCTACATTTACTGTACATAATTTAAGTGTAAATAGCTTTCGTTTGGACTGTAGCTATAGCCTACATGTATCACTTTAATAGAAGAATGAGTCGTAAAAATATAATGACAACAACAACAAACTAAAACTGCAAGCGGATAGGCTTCATCGTGAACCCTGCAAGGTCGAAGGTCAGAGTGCAATATTATGTAGAAAATTAAATATGGAGTCCATCTTTCATGAAAAAGTAAGCTTGTTTATTTTATTTCAAAATGTTAACTGTGTTCTTGTATGTTCACTGAATTTGCGTTCAGATGGTACAATATTGCGTTAGCAAATTGTCTACAGTTAGATCGAAAGGACCACATTAGCTGTCTTTAGTGGCTAGCTACTAGTAATGTTTGCTATTTGTTAGCATGGTTAGCAAGCTAGTTTAGCTCTAGTCAGCTAAGTAAGCTTGTGTTCTACATAATGATTATCAACTTTGTGAAGGTTCGCAAGAAACTGTTATTTAAACGTTTGTCAACTCATGAGTTGTAGTTAACTTGTACACGTTAAACTTGAGTTTCGTTATGTAAATGTATGATAGGCTAGCTAACTTAGCTCAGTCGTGACATGTAATTTCGATTTCTACGATTCTATATACATAGGATCATATTGCGGTCTAACACACATATAGCTAGAACCAATATCTTCTGAAATTTGTGGATTTGGTTGGCTTGTCTGAAAATATAGTAAGTTACGTGATGTGTTTTAAAACATGAATTATTGTATTCACAGCAAGAGGGCTCTCTGTGCGCTCAGCATTGCTTAAATAACCTTTTGCAAGGCGAATATTTCACCCCTGTGGACCTATCGTCCATCGCTCATCAACTGGATGAAGAGGAACGGATGAGAATGGCCGAAGGGGGTATGGCCAGTGAGGAGTACAGAACGTTCTTACAGGTAAATGATGAGGGGTCGGTATGAAGATTGTTATGTTACGAAGAGTTACGCTAGTACTTATGTTGCGTTTGTGTTCGCAGCAACCATCTGGTAACATGGATGATAGCGGTTTCTTTTCAATACAAGTGAGTTTTAAGACTATCAAACTATTTGTCTGCACTATTAAGACTACACTATTATGTATGTGTAAACCTACAGGATAGAGGATATCCTGTTCTGAGCAACATTCATGTGATTTGTCATCTGCAGGTCATCAGTAATGCTCTAGGAGTGTGGGGTTTGGAACTCCTCCTCTTCAACAGCAGAGAGTACCAAAGACTAATGATAAACCCCATGTAAGAATTCACTGGATGCAGTTTCACACACAACAAATATTTTACTGCCACACAGTTTGATTTGCTACATTTACATTACATTTACGCATTTAGCAGACGCTTTTATCCAAAGCGACTTCCAAGAGAGAGTTTTACAAAAGTGCATAGGTCACTGATCATAACAACGAGATAGCCCCAAACATTTCGGGTAGCCCAAACATGATGCATACATTGTGAAAAACAAATAAATTGCTAGCTTGATACCTCTTTGCTGAAAGAACACGCTAATGTTTCAGAAACGAAAAGGCTTTTATCTGCAACTACAAGGAGCACTGGTTCACTGTACGGAAACTTGGACAACAGGTAGGTCTGCAAATGGCAATGCAGTCGTAGCTTTGTTTTTTTTATACATTTGCAATAGATCATAGTTTGAACTCGGGTATTGAACATACATTTAGTTGATTCACCTTTAGTTCCAGGTCAGATACACTTTTCTCTCATCACTATCTGTTTAATATTGCAGTGGTTTAATTTAAACTCTTTGCTGACTGGACCTGAGCTGATATCAGACACATATCTAGCCCTCTTTCTAGCACAGTTACAACAGGAAGGTAAACAAACTAAAGAATCTCATGAATATTCTAAGAACTTCAAAGATTTCCTCATGTAAATTTTTCTGCATAGTAGTGGTAAAAACAAAGTCCTTCTTGTGTGCAGGTTATTCCATATTCGTGATCCGAGGTAACCTCCCGGACTGCGAAGCAGAGCAGATTCTGAAGATCATGAGAGTGCAGCAACAGCAGCGCCCCAAGCTGATCGGAGAAGAGGAAGGCCAGTCAACAAGCAGCCAAGGGTATGGCTGTACACAACAGGCCCCATAGGGCCACCATAAGATATGATGTGTGCTGTATATAAGATCTTTTAAAGTCTTTGACTTTTCTTTGAGCAGCCGGATGTTAGGGCAGAGTCAGATGGAGGTGGTCCCTGGTGTGGAGGAGGGGGTGGTAGAGGAGGATGAAGCGGAGCTGAGGAAAGCTCTGGCCATGAGCCGGCAGGACATGGAGGTGGAGGACGAGGAGGCGGACCTTCGCAGGGCCATACAGCTCAGCATGCAGGGTAAGACAAACACGGGGAAACGTCAGCAGCATGTGGATAGATGGACTCTAGGAGCGTTCTCTTCAAAACTAAGTGTCATGTCGGTGGTTGTCACGGTTCCTGTGTCTCGTCTTTAGGGGCAGTGATGAGCAACAAGACCTCCGCAGAGCCCAAAGCGGGGCATGTCGCCAAGATGCCCGGCCAGGCCCCGGGAAGTGCGGCAAGGGTGACGTCAGGGGGCGCTCAGAGCGAGACGCTCACAGCAGAGGAGCTCCGCAGAAGGAGACAAGCCTACTTTGATAGGTCTGTGTCTGTGGGCGGTTACAGAAATTGGAACCCCCTCCCCGCCATCCATATGTACTCAAAATATCTTCCTTTGTTGACACAGGCAATCCCAACAGCAACAAGTTCAACCAGCCTCTCCTGCCCAGCAGGAGGGTACACAGGAAGAGGAACCACAATCCAAGCGCAGCCAGTGATGCAGAGGAAGGTCCATCTGAAGCCTATGTTGACTACCACCTGCCTGGATTGGCGACCCCACCTCTGACTCTATCCACATGCAAACAGATGGCTGGCCAGAAGGCTGACATACCTCCCCTGGCTAGTTTTGCAGACAGAATAGAGTAGAAAATAACAACCAAGAGAAGGCCAAAAAAAGCACATGTCTAATCTAACTCTGTGACACTTTAATGGGAATAGGGAGGATGTGGAATTGCCATGCGGTTAGTTAAAGTCTGTGTTGGCCTTTGCACCACAGCGCCTTCAATTTCTGATTTCTGGTTTGTTTGTTATCTCACTACTTGTTTTTTCCCCCCTGAAAAGGGGTGATGAAGTGTCTTCATGGAGCACATTGTGCTCGGGTGTGTTGGATGGGGGGTAGAGGTGACACACCAGTGAGTCGGAGGACCAGATAGTGGGGTAGAATCCAGAACCCAGAGTCACCCACCAGCCTTGAAGGTGGAAGAGGTACATGGGACCATTGGTTGATACGATTAGAGGTGTGGGAGGGTGTAGGACCATCATGTCTCGTCTTCAACTTGTGTTTGAAGAAAGCACCATGCCCCGAGAAAAGTCTCCATTAAAGTGAATTGATTTTACTTGTCAAGAAACATCTTGCAACCAGTGTTGAGAATCGTAGGTTCGAGGTTGAGAATATGCTTTGACCAGTTAAAATGAATAATATTTTTCAAACAGTCTCAGACCCAAGATGGCATTCAAATTTGAAAGGTCAAACACTATTTTATATTATGTACATTAAAATGGTATATAAAATGAACAATAGTGTTTACAATCACCGTGTTTACATGGAATTTGCCACTGAATTATTTGGAAGTGCCAAGTAAAAGGACGGTATTGCCCCGCTCCCAAATAGAAATGCATAAATCCGATGTAGGATTAGAGGTACTGGCCTGTAATAGATAACTTTCAGATATCAATTCATTGATTCATGAATTTCTTTGATTTAAGTTTACTTTGATTTATTAGGCTTTTTGAAACTGTAATTGCAGATACTATGGATCATACTACTGTTATGTATGGGGCTTAATGGTTTTCCCTTCTTGTCATTCTACAATAATATGTACTTAACAATCGTTTGTTATACTTTATCATGTAATTAATTCATTCAATGCATCATTAATTTACTGCATCTCATTATTTTCTCTTAAAATAAAAGTTTTGTGGTTAAGAAGATCTTCAGGTCTAATTATTATAGATACAGGATACTATACTGTACATGCAAGTATATACAGTGATGCCTTGAATAGGCTTGGATAACGTATTTAGCATATTCATAACATGGACAGAGTAGAATTAGTTGAGAAGCAAGTGAAAGATTTTTGGTGTTTGAGTTGTAGTTAATAGATAATCGTACATAAACGTTTGTACTTTGCCTCCCCAAATATTGTCTGAAGTTTTGGACAGAATACATTGCTGATATCTAGGCTTGAAAGGTAGGTGAACTCTTTGAGAGCTATTTCTCACTTAAAATGTAATGATAGCATTACACTTAAAATGTAATGATAGCATTTCTGTAAATATTCTTTAGACTATTACTGTACTTGATAAATTGACCATAGCTTGTTTCTCATTCATGTGTTTCTGTTATTTTCTCCCATCTTTTGATTTGGTATACCACATGGTACACTAATCTTGCTCTTAAGTATTTAGAATCTAGTTTAGTTTATCTGTGTCAAGTCATTCATAATAAAAACACATTGCTATTTATAACCTGATGTTTTATCCTAAAAACATTTGTTGACCTGCTACCTGAACTTTTACAGACGGGGCTAAAGAGAAGTTATCAAGGAATAGAAAGATGGGACTCCTTTTCATTCTCAGTTGTATTTGCTCCCTGTTCCCAATCTACCTAACTCAACTACAAACCCCAAACATCACAGACCTTACCTTTAAGAACATGGACTTTGCTATGAACCTATACAGACAAATCTCTACTTCCCACGACAAAAACATATTTTTCTCACCCCTGAGCATCTCAACTGCTTTTGCAACCCTGTCCCTGGCAGCAGTAGGTCCTACACAAGACGAAATACTGAAAGGCCTTAACCTAGCCCAACTAGCTCGGGAAGACCAACCAGATCTTGTTCCAGAACTTTTCCAGTATCTCCATGGCAACATCACTCAAGACGGATTACTGAAACTTGACCAAAGCACAGTTTTCTTTGTTCACCAGAATTATGATGTGAAGAGGGCCTTCAGTGACCAGATCAAGAAGTTCTTCAACGCTGACATCAACAACGTGGACTTTTCCGACACAAAGTCCAGTATTGCCATAATTAATGAGTATATCAAGCGCAAGACGGGTAACAAAGTAAAAGAGATGATAACCAGTTTGGATTCACGGATCCAGCACATGTTGATCAACACCATTTTCTTTCAGGGTATGGGAAATCATGGTTAAAGACGTACATCTCATCTCGAAATGTTCTGTTTCTATGCACAACTTGTGTAACATATTCTGAATGAGGAAATCATGAATGACAGAACATTGTTTTTCCTCAGATAATATTTGTTTTTATGTCCTGTTTGATCTTACCTAGGTGAGTGGCAGATGCCCTTTGACCCCCTTAACACTGGCAATGAACGCTTCTACATCAACAACTACAACATAGTTCAAGTTCCCATGATGTTTAGAGAGGACAAGTATTACATGATGGAAGATGTTGCCCTGAAATGTAAGGTCCTGAAGCTTCCATACATGAATGGAGTTTCAATGTTGATCCTCCTTCCCAACAAGGGCCTTGATTACACCACAATAGATGATGAAATCACTGCTGAGAAATTCCTCATGTGGATCAGAGACCTGAAAAAAATGTAAGTAAGAAAAAAAAAGAAAAAAAAAACTTCTATGCATTATTTACTAAGTCTCACCCTTCGATGTGAATGTCACAGGAAACTTGAGGTTCAACTGCCTAAGTTCAGAATGGAGCAATCTTACGACATGCACGACATCCTACCGAATCTGGGAATCACCACAGTCTTCCAGCAGACAGCCAATCTCACCAGACTGAGCAACAAGACACCCCTGAAAGTGTCCGAGGTCAGTTTGGTGGCCTCGTCCACCACGGTGTTGACCAACGTGTCCAGCTCTCTCCTTCCTGAATAGTCTTAGTAGTTTATAGGGTTATCATCACACCTAAACACCACTCTCTTTATGTGTAGGAAAGGACCCTGGCAGCATTAATCAATACATAAATCATACATGTTTTTGTGGACGTTGTTCTAGGTGCTGCACAAGGCTGTGATTGAGGTGGACGAGATAGGCACCAGAGCAGCAGCTGCCACCACGGTTGGCATCACTGGGCATTCCTTACCCCCATCCTTCATCGTCAACAGACCCTTCTTCTTCTTCATCTACCATGAGGCCACCAACAGCTTGCTGTTCATGGGCAGAGTGATTGACCCCACCAAAAACTAAGCTTTTGTGTTTGTGTTTCCCTGTTGTATTATTTCGTAACATAGATATTTAAACTGGTTGAAATGTTCTAAGAACTAATATGACACCTTTGTGCCTTTCGATATTTTGAATAGTGAATAATTGTGTAAAAGACTGTGACTACTGATAACAAATCTGCATATAAAGCACTAGCTAAGCAATACAGTTTTCTGTGTTTTGAATGGAGTTGTGAAGATTAAAAGTATCTGCACGCTGGTGCCCTATACAAGGGGCACTAATATTTTAGAAAAATTATTTGGATTTTTTTTTCGAAAGGTTGAAAAAAATTAAAATAAAGTTCAGAAAGAAAAATGTAGGTAGGTTGGCCACACTCCGGAACAGTAGGTGTCGCTCTATGCATTTAGGATTGTCTGCGATCCGCCAATCAATTTCTAAGAAGAAGAACACTGTTTCCGGGGCGGGACTTCGGTATTCAATGGCTGCGCCCTCGTGTCATGCGTGAACGTGTCAGTGGCTTGTGCAACTGGAATCCCGACAGCAAGTAAAGGTATGTTTGGTTGTCAGTAACATAATCTGATGTAATACACGTCTTTTACATTTCGAATGCATGTACAAATAGTTCGGATAGCAAAAAGCCAAGCCACATATCGCTAGCTAGATAAATTAACTAGCTACAGGCTAGCTAGTTAAACAGTAGTTACGAAGTCTCAATCAAAACATGCACGTCGCCGCGGCAAACAACGACCTGTATAATTAATTAGCTTGGTTCTTCTCACAGAAACATGAAGACCAAAGGCATTCAAAACAAGCGCCCATCCAGCGGAAAGAAATCACTTAAACGGGGGATTCATGTTAAAGGCACATGGAAAGCGATAGATGTCGACCCTAGTTTCTTCTCAGAAGAGGGCATGGGTGGCCTCGTGTGTTTCGAGGAGTTGACAGACTACCGTCTGATTGACCCTACCAAGGCGGAAGCAGCAGCAGAAAAGGAGGCACTAAAGAAGGAGAAGAGGAAGGAGAGGAGGAAGGCTAAGAAAAGAAAAGCGCGAGGGGAAGAGGCCGTTGGAGATGAGCAAGAGGCCGTTGGAGATGAGCAAGAGGCCGTTGGAGATGAGCAAGAGGCCGTTGGAGATGAGCAAGAGGCCGTTGGAGATGAGCAAGAGGCCGTTGGAGATGAGCAAGAGGCCGTTGGAGATGAGAAAGAGACCGGTGTCGAAATTGGCGAAAAAGAAGAAACCTCTGATAAACCACCCAAAAAGAAAAGGAAGAAAAAATTGAAGCAACTGCCTGAAGGAGATCGCAGACAGCCGGACAGCTCTGCAGGTGATGAGGTGAAAAGTGAAGCTCAGGATCAGGATGAGCGGAAGGAAAACAGCGAACAGAGTGTGGAAGAGAGTGCGTCTAAAGAAGTAGATGTGGTTCCGGAGAAGGCGGCTCCTACACAACCTGGTAATGCAAAGAGCAAGAAGAGAAAGAGAAATAGGAAAAAGAAGAGACAACTTGAAAAACCGACTGAAGTACAAAATACAGATGAACAAACAGAAGCAGAGGAGACGGACCTTACATCTCAAACAACATCAAAGCCACCCCCCCAGGAAAAAGTGTCTGTACTCTCAAAAAAGAAACAAAAGAATTGGACCAACGCAGGTCTTTCTGGTTCTTCTGAGCAATGCGCAGATGTGAGTGCCTGGAAGGATCTGTTTGTTCCTGCCACGGTGCTCGAGGCACTGAGCAGTCTTGGATTCGGTTCCCCCACTCCAATTCAAGCTTTGGTGTTACCTTCCGCTATCAGAGACCAGATGGACATCGTGGGAGCAGCGGAGACAGGTGAATTACAATTGTATTTATTTGGTATTGGTGAGCATAACCTGTAGAGCAGTGGTTCCCAACCCTGGTCCTCAGGGCACGCCTGTCCTGCATGTTTTAGATGTTTCCCTGCTCCAACACACCTGATTCAAATGAATGGGTCGTTATCCAGCTCTGCAGAAGCCTGCTTATGACCGTTCATTTGAATCAGGTGTGTTGGAGCAGGGAAACATCTAAAACATGCAGGACAGGGGAGACCCAAGGACCAGGGTTGGGAACCACTGCTGTAGAGGATAAGCCATTCTGTAGTTAATAAAAGCCTTTACATTCTAAACACTCAGGATCTTCAGTTGTTGTTTGTTGTTTAATGTTATTTCATTATAGGCAGTGGCAAGACATTGTCTTTTGCTATCCCCATGATCCATACCATCCTGGAATGGAAGAAGGGCTCCGAGACGCCGGACGAGGATGGAGCAGAGGTGCCAGCAGAAGCACCGTGGGAGAGTCTGTACCTTCCCACTCTGGAGACTGCAGGAGAGGGCAGCGCTGCAGCAGATGACTGTGGAGAGACTGGGGCGGCCGTCTCCACGGAGACCAGGGATGAGAGCGCAGTGCCTGGAAGTGAGGAAGCCACAGAGGGAGAGGAGGAGGGTACGGCAGAGGAGGGGGAGGGAATGGCAGAACCAGAGGAAGATGACACGCAGGATCCAGACAGCGTCTGTGACGACGATGACGCCAATCAAGATGAGGAAGAGGAGGGTGAGAGTGGAGATGAACAGATGGGGTGTGTGAAGGTTATCGAGGATGTCGATTTTGACTTTGACGACACGGCCGAAGATAAGGAGGCTCTGAAAGCCAGTCAGAACCAGCCTCTGCTGGGTCTGGTCCTCGCCCCCACCAGAGAGCTCGCTGTCCAGGTGAAGCACCACATCGATGCTGTGGCAAAGTTCACAGGTAGGTGATAGAAAATCAGCGTTAGATGTTAGTCATCATAACATATAACGCTAATTGAAATAAAAGTTTATGTTTAATGTCAATATCCTGCAGAATTCAGAAGATGTCTTTCTGTGATTTCACGGTTCACATGTCCTTGAGCCTTAAATTATGTTTTCTGTGTGCAGGTATCAGGACGGCAATCGTGGTGGGTGGGATGGCTCAGCAGAAGCAGGTCAGGATGCTGAAGCGCCGGCCTGAGATCGTAATCGCCACCCCAGGACGCCTGTGGGAGCTGATCAAGGAGAAGCACCCTCACCTGGTGAACCTCAGACAGATAAGGTACATTACAGGAAAACATTTACATCATATGCAATTATGTTTTCATACCTGTTACCAATTTATTTCACTGAGTGAATTTTGATTGTGGTATGTAATTCTATGATTTTCTTTTCTCTTCACCCTAGGTGCCTTGTCATTGATGAAGCCGACCGCATGGTTGAAAGAGGCCATTTCGCTGAGTTGGAGAGCTTGCTGGAAATGCTAAACACGATCCACTTCAACCCCAAGAGGCAGACGTTTGTGTTCTCCGCCACCCTCACGATGGCTCACAGCCTGCCAACCCGCGTGCTGCAGAAGAAAGGAAGGAGGCTGGATCAGAGGAGCAAGATCGAGACCCTCATGGACAGAGTAGGGATCAAGTCCAAGCCCAAAGTCATCGACCTGACCCGAAAGGAGGCCACAGTGGAGAGCCTGACTGAGACACGGATCCACTGCAGTAAAGAGGAGAAGGACTTCTTCCTGTACTACTTCCTGCTGCAGTACCCGGGCCGGACCATGGTGTTTGCCAACAGCATCGACTGCATCAAGAGGCTCAACTCCCTGCTGGTCATCTTGGAAATCACCCCCCTTCCGCTGCATGCTAACATGCATCAGAAACAGCGCCTAAAGAACTTGGAGAGGTTTGCGGAGAGGGAGAGGTGAGTCTGGAGCACAATGCTGTCAGCTGTTTTTTGCTAAAGGCCAGGATTTGTTCCATTATTTAGCGGAGACTTTTAAGGGTCCCAGTTGGTCTGCTATTATCATTTTAATATATTATTTATAATTGCACAACACAGAAATAACCTAAATGTTTTTATTTTTTTGTTTGTTTACAGTTCGGTTCTCCTGACCACTGACGTTGCTGCAAGAGGTCTAGATATCCCAAATGTTCAACATGTCATTCACTATCAGGCATGTCTTTCCATAAAATTGTCTTTTAATAGTTATTCATCACTGGTCAGATCAAACCTCAGTAGTCTGACATCAGCGGCCTTGTCGTGTGTGCTCCAGGTCCCCAGGACGTCGGAGACGTACGTTCATCGTAGTGGCCGGACAGCGAGAGCCGCTAAAGAGGGGCTCAGCTTGCTCCTGGTTGGCCCCGACGACATGATGAACTTCAAGAAGATCTACAGGGCCCTCGGGAAGGACGAGGAGCTCCCTGTGTTTCCCGTTCAGAGCAACTGCATGGCAGCTATCAAGGTTAGACCCAACGTCCGTGTGAGGGAATCCAGAACATGCCTGATGCACAATCAGGTCTGTCTTGCTAATGCTGTACATGCCTGTTCTGCTAGGAGCGGGTCAACATGGCCAGGAAGATCGAGAAGGAGGAGTACCACAACAGCAAAGAGAAGCAACACAACTCCTGGTTCCAGCAAGCAGCAGAAGCCCTGGAGGTGGACCTCGACGAGGACCTTTTACTTGGTAAGACCGTGTAGACTACGATGCCTAAACACTGAATAAACATGACCTGAGAGGAGGGACTGAATATATAATCCTCTTTGTGGTCTTTCCAGGCAGAGGCTTAGCTTAGTTTTCAGATGTGGGCAGGACAGCTTTATAAGTAACTGAGGATGTGGCCGTTAAATATGATTTTCTTAATAAAAAGTGTGTGGGGGGGAGATTTGCTGTTTTCAAAAGCCCCCCATGTATGATGAAACATATGCCGCTGTTCTCAGGTGGGAGGAAGGATGAGGAGGATGAGCGTCAACAGCAGAAGATGGTGAAGGGAATGAAGAGGCATCTTAAACACCTCCTCTCTCAGCCGGTCTTCAAAAACGTGATGAAGACCAGGTACCCCACTCAGATGGGCAAGCTGTCCCTGCCCCAGTTGCCCCTGGCTGGCGTGGAAACGGCTCTGACCAGCGTCTCCATCCAGAGGAAGAAACAAAAACTCAAGAAAAAAACATCCCCAGTGACTTGATAAGAATGTCCACGAGAAGACCGGGAGGTTGTTTTGTCTTTCTTTTTTTTTATGTAAATGAAAATACAAAACAAAATGCAATTGTTTTTAAGAGACTATATATAGCCTTATGTCTTCAAATTCATTTAATCCAGATGGAATTATTGTACAAAAAAAGCAGTTAAATACAGTTTTAACATTCTTTAAAAAGCTTGAGTTTAATAGTTCTTGGCATACTAGAAAGGTGTGTAACCCTGAGATGAGAAGAAGCCAGCGACAGGCCCCTCAGTGAGACGTGTGCGGGTATAGAATGTCATAGTGAGATGCTTTGTATAGGAGGTGTAGGGAGGGTGTGGCCCCCTCTGGGATTGTGTGGTGAACCAGTTGCTGTTTATCACTCCTCTCCATTGAAACGATATGGATGCCGACTCCCAGGGCCTCGGACAGAGCCAAGATGTCCACGTGGTCACACTCCATTGCCATGGTTTCCACTTCCTGATCGGGAGAGAACACAAAAATGGACGTTGTGACCGTGGCGAACAAGCTTGTAATGGATTTCTGGGTGGATTCCAGAAACTGTGCAGTTTATTGATGTTCTGAACAAATCCCAACTGCCCTACTGATTCGCCACTAGAGGGCAGTGAAGGCTGTGTTCGGTTCGTACTGACCTGCGTACAGTAAACCTTGAGATTGGGTGCCTCCACAAAGTGAGAGAAGAAGTCGGCGTGGTTCTGCAGGTAGGCTGAGGTGAGGAGACGCAGGTATTGCACTAGGCTGTTGGAGGTCGTTTTCTCGTTGAAGAGTCGTAACAGTGTTCCTTCCTGTCCTCCAGCTTCACACTGTCCCAAGACATCCAAGAACTACATGGGAGGGTACAGCTTAGTGGTTAGAGACGTTTAACTGCAGATCAAGAGGTTACAGGTCCAAATCCCGGCCTTGTACTCTGTCAGTGTGGTTAAACGTAATGCTTAATACATTACAAGATAATCATCAAATTATATTTCAATAACACAAACAACACAATACGAGGACAGTATAGCAGATAACTGACTCGCTAATCTGTTCATTTAAATTATGCTGAAGGGGGTGTCCTTTCTTGTATTATGTATTTCAAGTTAGTAATAAGGTAGACAAGGTAACTCACAACATTGAGCAAATCTTTGAAAGAGCTCTCATCAAAACCTGCAGATAACAATTCTCTTTCACTCAACAGCAATGTGTCTTTAAACCTGAAACACAGAAAAGGGTTGTGTTAGACTCGTAGGTAAAATGCACATTCTTGGAAAGCTAATTGGTGAAAAGTGATGCAACACCTTTGCAAAGCCCTGCCATTCTCCAACTCGGATTCCAGATGTCCAAAACACAGAGCTCTGTAAAAACAATTTCCATCTCCTTGGATTTTTCTCACGAATGCAAATTGGCTGCATATCTCCTGCAATATTATAGTTGTTAGTCACAGCAGGTACATTTTCAAGTATAAAGATTATTGAAATTCCAAGGCTGTCGCCACGTTTTTTCCAGTAAACATGGGCTGTAGCGTACCTTATATCGGGCATCACCGGGATGGTCCAGCAACCCTGAGAACACCTCTTTTTTGTTAACCAACGGTCGTGTACTAGTATCTGCCTGAAGACGAATCAAAAGTAGCATTAGTCATCTCTTAGATGTGGGGTTCCCACACGATACTGTATCATTCATATGTAGCTACTGTAATATAGGCCAAATAATTGGTGGCTATCGTAATATAATAAAGCAAAAATATTACCATAGCGGAACGTCTCAACCTCGAAGAACTCAGTCTGACAGAGTCGGATTATTCGGTCTCCGAAATCCATTAGCATTGGCTAACAATCATGGAAAATTAGGTAAACATTGTCGACAGAAAACGTTGACTGCAGTTAAGGCATGCTTAGTCTTGTTTATGAATTTCGTGCGCTTGGCAAAACTCGACACGTAACTATGGTATTTAGTAAGTAGCAGGGAATGCACATTCTAGAACTGTTGCATTTTTCTGGAACGCCAACAACAGTGACCGGATATTTAGCTCCCCACGTGTTTACTGTTAAAGGGACAGTGCACTCAATGGCAAAAACGTAACAAAATATTATTTCCCTTTTATTTCTTAATTTGTTTGATATAACAATCCCTAAAATAAACAAAACAACAGAGGTCCTTTCGAATATGTTTAATCACAAGCATCAGTCATAATTCTGTTTATTTTAAATACAAAACAAAACGTTGATTCACAGCATGTGTAGCCTCAATACACCATTTTGAAACGGACAAAAAAAGCACAAGCTGAATTGTTCAAACATTCTGCCTAATGTTGATCAGCTGGACATACCACTCTTCCCACTCATCTTACTGGCACTTTTTAGTTGTGTTTTCAGTTGTGTTCTGCTATTGTTTTTCAGAGTTCCTGACCCTCTGTCCGTGGCGCTTGTCATTGCAGAGCCAGACTCCATCAGTTGTGTGACTCTTTTCTCCATGTCTGCCCTTTCTAGAATAAACTCCTAAAAGGAAACCAGCTTTTATGAAAAATTTAAACATACTAAATAATATGATGCTATAAAAATTGTCTGACAAAATGGGATTCCAAGACATACATTTCTCAGGAATCCAAACATGCATTACCTTGACCATGTCCAGTATTGTTAGCATGTCCATCTCTTCCAAAGGCCCATAATTCTGTAAGTAGCACTGCTCTCCCAGGTTCCTCACAGCGATGACCAGACATCCTACTTCCTCAAGCTGCTCAGAAATTAGGGTTTAAGTTGGTTTAGTTGCCGTTCTATGGACATATGTGAAGCCCTTTGTGACATATGCTTGGAAAAAAGTATTTACAAATTACATTTGACCAGAAACACATTTATATGAAGTGTGTGTCAGTCTATGGTTATTCCGTCCATCCATTAGAGTACGTGTTGTGTAACTGAACCCAGACCTTGTTTCTTGACTGCCCATGGTGGATCAGTAAGTTAATCTCCTTCTGTTTGTTCTGTTCCTTTATGCTATCCCACTGGCTCTGCAGCTCAGACAGCGTCCTGTTCGCCATCTTGGAGAAAACAGAATCAGTGCCGACTGAGGCATTACTAAATGCATTGCACCTGTGTCACTGTCAACAGGTGTGGTCGTGCTGCTCGCCACTTCCTCCCAATCTTCCCCCAACTGGGATTCGAACTCTTGTCCTCTGACTCTTGTCCACAGCTCTAACCAGCTACGCCACCAAAGGGCTGACTCTTCGATGGCGCAGTTGGGAGGTATTTATACTGAGGAGGGAGTTTTAAAGCAGTTCGACTCGGTTCTACCGTGTGTGTGTGTGTGTGTGTGTGTGCGCGTGGCATGTCTAACCAGTTTGTTGGAGTTGTGCTCCTGCTTCAGGGCCTCCAGGTGGCGGTGGCCCTCTTCCAGTTCCTCCACCAGCTGGCCCACACGCTTCTCCAGATCCTGGTGAGTGAGGGACAGGGTCTCATGGCGACGGATGATGGGCGTGACCTGAGAGTCTGAGCCATAGTCCAGGTAATCTAACGGTTGGATGTCACAGTGTTAGTACGTGGCCTAACCAGAGCCAGTGGCTCATTGTCGAAGTTCAGTTATGTATCCGATGTCAAGACACTTTATACATATAGGCCTAATGTATCTATGTGGCTTGCAAAACAGTGACTTACTTTCCGGCAGAAAGTCTAAGATTTTCATTAGGTAGTCTTCATACATTTTGTATTTGGTCACTTTGTCCTTTAAATATTGCTGTCTGTGGCAAGACAGAAGAGTTTAGGTGATATGTAACTATGTTCATCGGTATGAAGTGAGTATGAAGTCCAAAGGTCCACTCTTACCTGGCCTGCAGCCTTTCCAGCAGCTCTGCGAGTTCCTCTTTCTCTATTTCCTTTAGATGGTTCTGTTGTTTTGCGAGCTGGTATTTTTTAAGTGCTCTGCGCCTTTTCCCCTCGTTGTCCTCCACAAACTTCTCAAATTTATTCGCTCTTTCTCGAGTCTGCATGAGAGCAAGGAAACCCAGGGAAAAGACGGTCACGGATTTAGTTTGTCTCGTCAAATAGGCAGGCGTGTAATAAATCAAGATTAGCATATATTTGCATATATCTATTTTCTGCTGCTTTACTATAAGTATTGTGAAGGTGACTCACTTCCTGTTGTTTCTGCTCCAGTTTGGCCCTCCTCTGAGCCAGGGCCTGCATATGGCATTTGAAATCATGACGTTTGAGAGCCAGTAGTCTGTCCATCTCATCCATCTCCACCTGTTTCTTTAGAAGCCGTGTTCTCTGCAGAGTGTTGACTCCAGTGTCCAGGATTCTGCTTGTCTAAAAATATATCAATCGTTCAGCATAAGTAACTTTTTTATTTTGGCCACAGGTATAGGCCACCGGTAATACATTATATTTCCGTCTTACAAAATGCAATACTAGCCTAGGCTGCATTTATACTTGTGAATTCGCTCTCTTACCTCTGTTATAACAGGTATGTGATTGACATTGTCGACTTCTTCTCTATGAAAGCAACGGAGGATTATGCAAATTTCATGGCAATGATAGTAGCAAGACTGTAATACATGTCATCCTTTGGAAGTTTGTTACAATAAATCCAATGCAAATGTATTTACTGAAACACAACATACCTGGCGTCATCTACTTGCGTGACAAAAATGTTCTTCATTCTATTTTCCACTTTTAGCCTTAGACGAGAATCGTCTTTATCTAAGAAAGGAAGAGAGGAGCCGATGTCCATGTTCGTTGGCGTTGCAACTTTTATTTTTCAAGTAGCCTTTAGTCGCCTTTTCAACTAGCCTTGAGGGTAAACAGTTATACAAAAGTTCCTATCCAAAAAAATTTAAGCAGCTGGTGTATCTTTGTAAGAATTGTTTCGTGCACATCAACAAGAGAGCTACAAGGGTATTTCCGGATAGGGGTGTTTTTCTTGAACTTGTGTTACATGTTGCCGGGGAACCAGAGGGGTAAGGGAAGGGAATGCGAGGGGATCGTTTCTTGGTTGCTATAGCAACTGCCCAGGAGGCGTTCTGTTTCATTCAAGGAATACAAGTGAAAGGTACTTTGGACCACTAACTTGTTAGGACTGACGCTTTAGAGACCGTTTAATTCATGCAAGTGGAGCATTCATTTCGATTGTAATTTACGCTCTGTATTGTCCAGTAAATAATAATTATTTATATTATGCATCGTGTAGCCTACTGTTATAATTGGGTCAAATGGCACATATTATAATTTTTCTTCTTATTTTATTAATACCATTTGCTGCAAACCAGTATTCTGACCCCCTCCTTTTTTTGCCTGGTTTATACTGGACGACTGGTGTTTGTGTGCGGAATACACCGAATTGATTTAAAGGTTTCATTCAAGTGGAGAAATGTTTTCAGATGCTCATAAGTTACTTTGATATTTCTTCTGAGCCTATGTTCAGACCCAAACCTAATCCACAGAGTCTGATCATTTAACATTTCCTTGATTAGGGGGGGCATGTGTGGGGTCTTGCAATATCGAACGCAAATACTGAGTGATTGTGATTTGTGATGGGAGTTTTATTTTTCTCGGAGTGTGAGTGTGACTCATTACCTCCACTATCATACCTCGAGCCAGAGAAGCCTTTTGTGGAGTGGAACCAAACAAAGTTGAACGTGTCCTTAAAAGGCATCCCTACAGCAGGGATCTCTTGATCTAAGCTATCTGACGGCACAGCTAGCTGTACTCTCTCACATCAACAAGACTGCGTCTGGTCCTCAGGCTGAACATCTGAACTGTACGTAGAAATAATGTTCGAGTGTTAACTTTTGTGATTCGTTTTGCGTGCTGTTATCTTCCAATAACCAGTTGTTCTGTTTATCTTACTTGCTGTGAGATCATTTTCTTGGGAATGTTTTACTTTTTGGGATATGAGGACGTGTCTAAATGTTTATTATTGCAACTCTCATTTCAGAGTTTTAAGTTTTAAGTTAATTTTACTTGGAGAGTTACAGAGCGATGAGGACAACAGAAGGCTCTTGGATTAGCAGGATGTTGCAGCCAGTTCAAGGACCAATGGGAGCCCAGGACACTATGCCAGAGAGCAACCTATAGACCAGGCTGCCTCTCATCCAAAATAAAGACTAACTGAACCTATACGGTGAGACAGTTGGTGCTGTTTAAATACACTGTCCATATAATGTGATGGAATTTCTTGTAGCGTTTTTTAAAATTTCTTACAGTCTAACTTAATAAATGTGACATCAATTTAATGGCTAGATTTATTTGAGCTCTTCATGAAATAAGGTCCTTAAAGCATCAACTCAATGCAAGAAGATTGATCCCAGTGTTAACATAGAAGGACTACCAGCCTATTATATTAATAATATAAATGTATACATAGGCTACATAGAGAGACTAATTATGTAAAAATGTGCGGGTTAACATTTGTCCCACGGCATAGCTGACGTGCCTCAGAAAGTGGTGTCGTTTTCTTTATCTTAGCCGTTGGCGTGTTGTGACATATATGGCGTTGCCGCTGCTGTCACATGTCAATACAGTCCTAAAATAATCTAAGCACAGCTGAGCCCCTTTCTGTTCTTCCCCCACTGTTGGTTGTCATTGACCGACCGCTGCAGCACGTTCTCCCTGTTTCGTGCGCGGTGACGCTAAAATCATGACTCGATTTAGTTATTCTGAGTATTTGTCGCAATTTAGAAATGGTGAAAATAGAGCTAATTCGTCGTTGGGAAAATCGCCAAGCAGTATTTTGAGATGCGCGGGGAGGAGATGGCAGCAAGACGGCACAGCGGCAGAGTCAATAGAGTAAGTGCTTTTGTCTCTGTTGATAACGGGGATAATCCCTTGGCCCAGTTATAGGTTAACAGCCATTCTGCTACTTTCCTGAAAATAGGCGCTTTGTACAATTATAAAAGGCTATACTGTTGGAAAGGTTGATTGTTCGACATCAACAAAGGGACCAATAAACGAATCTACCACATTTAATTCCGCAGTCTAAATAATCACATTCTGTCAGTTGAAGTGTTAATATAAGAATTCATATTAACTGTTAATATCAATAGATTTTGACACTTCTGTTTCTTCATAGGGATGTTGATCCAGTGGTGTGTGCCATTCGTAATGGGGATGTTACTGCTGTAAACGAGCTGGCCGTGGCATCTCCTCTTAGCCTGATGAAAGGGAACCATGAAGGATGGATACCTTTGCACGAGGCAGCCTATTGTGGCCAGGCTGAATGCATAAAGGCACTACTGAGAGGTAAAGACTGAGACTTTCATTGAAAGTTTCTCAATGGAAAAAATTGCCATTGTTTGAGAGGATTTTAGATTGACTGACTGGGCAGTCACATTGTTTGGTTGTAGTTCTATTCAACCATTACATATCGTCAGGCTTGTTGGAGATGCGCTCTTTGTGTGAGGTAAAGATACATTGCCGTAAAACTGTCCTACACTTGACAGGATGCTGAAATGTTTTTCTCCTACAGCTCAGCCAGGCCTCGTTGACAAGCGCACGTTACAGGAGCAGACCGCTCTGTTGCTGGCTGTTTCCTGTGACCACCTGTCCTGTGTGCAGTGTCTCCTACAGGCAGGGGCCGACCCTGACATCAGCAGCAAGAACAAGGACACCCCCCTGTACAAAGGTACAGGCTCCATCTGACTAGCAAGGAACATAGAACAGGTTCTCCACTGAGGGAGGGAGGGGTTGAGGTGACTAAGTGGGGGAGGGTGGAAGGTATGTGAGTGCGTGAGATTGATCTGTCTATCTCGTCCTTCTGGCAGCGTGCGAGAGGGAGAACGTGGACATGGTGAGCCTCCTGTTGTCGTCCGGAGCCACGGTGAACCAGCGGTGCCACCAGGGCTGGACGGCCCTCCACGAAGCAGCGTGCAGGAACAACACAGACATCTGCGAGCTGCTGGTCAGAGCCGGAGCCACAGTCAACCCCCCGAACACCTACTGCATCGCCCCACTCATAGCAGCAGCTCAGCAGGGTCGGCTAGAGGGCCTGCAGTACCTCATCAAACGAGGTAGAAGTCCCTCACTCACCCCCTCCCTCCCTCACTCCCTCACCCCTCCCCTCTCTCCTTCCCTCAGTGTAGAACTGTCAGTATTAACTGTTAAATAAGTATATAACAAAGGAGTGATTATAATAATATAATAAGTAAGGAGAGACAACCAAACACACCCGTTTGTTCTTTGTTGACAGTATATATCTTTTCTCTTAGGTGCTGATGTCAACATGCACACGTGCGACGGTGCCACAGCTCTGTGTGAGGCCAGTAAGAAAGGTCACAGGCATGTCGTAGCAGCGCTGCTTTCCAGCAACGCCGACGCAAACAAGCCCACAAAGGCAGGACTGCTGCCCATTCACATCGCTGCCCGCTTTGGACACCACGAGTAAGTCGCAGCGGGGTGTTCTCTTTCACCAAGTCCGCTTGCTGCTCTGTTGACGCCTTTTCCCCACACTGCTTTCCAGGATCGTGTCGCTGCTCGTTCCAGTGACCAGCCGGCCCCGTATCCGTCACAGCGGCATCAGCCCCCTCCACCTGTCTGCCCAGCACAGCAGCGACCGGGTAACAGCCGTCCTGCTCAAGACAGGTGCGGACGTCAACGCCACTCTGTCCCCCAGCTACTCCACGCAGTATGCTGATCGCCGAGCCACTGCCCTGTACTTCGCTGTGGCCAGCGGGAGGACAGAGACAGCTGAGCTGTTGCTGAAAGCGGGGGCTAGTGTGCGTCTGGACCCGGTCAGCCCCCTGCTGCTGGCAGTCAGGCAGGGCTGTGTCCGAACTGTTGCTCTGCTGTTGGAGAGTGGGGCTGATGTGAACGCGAGCACCCCAGCCTTCCCCACTAGCTTCCCCAGTGCCGTGGTGCTCTGTCAGAACAACCTACCTCTTCTCAAGTATCTCCTGGACCGCGGTTGTAACGCCCGGGCCTGCTTCTCATGTGCGCATGGCAGCAGGCCCCAGCCGACCCCCCACAACCCCCGCTCATACATGGGAGGTGTCAACATGGGGGTGCTGAACGACGACATGCTGTCTTTGACCTGCATAGGGACGACTCCTGCCAGCAGAACACAGGTAGAGCTACAGTATATTCTGCATCACAGGCACTTATTTATGTTAGGATGTATTACAAAAAGGTTGTATTTGAAAAGGTGGATGATAGCATACTGTAGGCGTGATTGTCTTGCCTACTCACATGTTGACTGGCCCTGTCTTCCCTATAGTTCTGTGAGTGGATTTCTTCCTCACCCGTGTGTAACATGGCGGGGCCTGTCATCGACTTGCTGCTGGACTACGTCAGTAATGTTTCCCTGTGTGCCACACTCACTGAAGTACTAGACAGCCGGGAAGACTGGCAGTTGGTGAAGAGGAAGACAGGTTAGTGCTGTAAAATATTTTTTCCTTTCTCTCACTCATTCCAGGGGCATAGCTTTCATTTTCAAATGTGGGTGGGACAGATTTTTTTTTACATCCTTGAGGATGTGACCATTAAATTAGACGTTCTTCATATATGTGTGTGTGTGTGTGTGTGTGTGTGTGGGGGGGGGGGGGGCGGCAGCAATTTGCAATGGAATGGAACAATGAAACCTATCCTAACCTGACTCACTTCTAACTAATCCAATCTTCTTCTGTCTTCGCAGTCTCACCCCGCCCGCTGCTACACCTCTGTAGGCTGGCTGTTCGTGGGCAGGTGGGCGTAGCCAGGCTTGGGTCGCTGAACACCCTACCCCTGCCTGGAAGATTGATCCAGTACCTAAGTCTAACCACGGACAGTTCTTTGGACATATTCTCGGACTCATAACCCTGGTTTCATGTTACAGACATGATTGAAGATGGCTGGTATCCAGGCAAAAATATGTATTTTTTTTATGTGTGCTGTGGTGAATTTACATATCATTCTTTGTCTTAGTTCAAGTTTTATTTTATATTATTATACTCCGTATCTCTGTCCTTGTTTTCTCTGTATGTGGTATTGCACAGTTTTATTAAAAGCACCCAATTAAATTATGGTTTAATTCTGACGTTAAAACCATGCAATTTTAGTGATAAATACAGCTCTCCGACAACTTGTTTACATGGAGGTCTTTAAAAGCTCTGGATTCTTCTTCATCAAGCCAGGCCTCTTTAATGCAGAGAGTTTTGCACCTGGCATACATGTGCATGTGCCAAGGGATTTAGATCAGAAGGTTTCTGTAAATCTCCCGGCCATAATAATATGAATGCTGATGTGAATGGTCTGGAGCCAAAGACAGAGATTCAACATTTTCTATTTATTTAAAAATAAATGTAATTGTTCATCATTATTCCTATGTATTTTCTATTTATAAAAACGTCAATTCTCATGTCAATATTTACAAGTTTGATACATTTTCTGAAAACATCTCATCAAGAGTCGGAGCTCCCCTCTCAAAAGTGATTAAATGTCACATAAAATGTTAACATGCTTCATTTTCAATTTCACTTTGCTATGTCTCAAATGACTAAAAGGAAATGAACGTATTGAAACAAACTGTGTATACGTTACCTAGTTAAGTGCTTCAGAGTTGTATTATACTGTTTAAAAAAAAGAAATGTCACTATCATCACAGTTCTCTTAATTATTGATGATGCTCCTAACCTAATTCAACGTGCGTGATGATTTTTCAGATGAAGCCAAAAACGCTGAAAATAGAGGGTTGCACAGTGGGCTTGGTCGGTATAGGTTTGACCACGACGTGCGTGTGGTTGGGTCTGTGTGGCGTGTCAGGTGTGTCCGTTTCCTCAGCGACTTTCCCCCAGAGTCCCATAGCCGAATGGGGAAGCACAAGGTGGCCCTGGAACACGTGATGTCCTGGGTACTGAAAAGGGCAGCAATTGCACAAACTCACGTTGTGTGAAAGGATGTCCAGTGGTTCTTTATCCACCGAGCCACGTCTCTGGGAGAAAACGACCTTCTCGTGAACGCTAATCCTCTTCTCTATCTCGCTTGGCCCTGATTTGACAGGACTCCTTTTCCATCCACACTGCGGCGGGTCAACGTTGGTTTGCCCTAACCTGGGTTCTTCCCAGAAGGATGCCGGGAGTTGACGTTTTCTCATGGGCACGTGCTCTTGTTTTGCATTATCACTTTCAGCTGCAGAATTCACAGCAATCTTTATATTCTCATCGCAGAGCGCATCAGAAGTCTCGTTTCCAACGTGCTTCATGCCGCGATGTGAAGTCCCCATGGGATAGGAACTGGCCTTGCCGTTTCCGTACTCGGTGGATCTGTGCGGGTGGCATTTTGGCATCCGAGAGTATTTCTGGGAGAACCGCTTCAGCTGTTTCTGCAGGTATTTTCTGTGGTCCACGGAGCGTCTGCACGGGGCGGATTTATCCAGGGCCGCTTTTATATCACTAGAGGCCAAGTTCACAAAGTTCAGCAACGTTTTTACTTCACTGTCTGGGTTTGCCATGTCGAATCAACCAATTTGAACCAGTTAACCCATGCTACCGAATCCGACGATGCAAGATGTGAATCGCCTCGTCTTGATGATAATCTATAGATGAAGAGACATGGAAACAAATTCAATGTATTGCCCTTTGTGGGGTCAGATTGCATACATAACTCACATACTCACACAGACAGAAACTACAATGAGGAGATCTTTGAAAATATCACAAAGGACTTACCATGTCCTCTGTTTGAGACAATCATTCCACACTCTCTCCAAGATGTGCACTGAGCACTTCAACAAGCTGAATGAATATAAACTCCATGTAGTTATGGGGTTTCCCTTGAACCAATCAGCGACCCCAGGCCCTCACAATGCACCCCAATCAGCTTCCAAGCGCCCCGGTATCGAATTCTTAACCATTGCAAATTGTTGTCATGGAGATCCTCCAAGAAAAGCGGCTAATAGATGCGATATTTTTTTAGCAGTGGGTTGTGCAGGTCGTCTGCGAGCGCTCATGGAACATCAAGTTCTCACCATGTCTGAAATTGTCCCATTGCTGTGTTTGAATTTTATAAAGAGTCTGGTGGAATACACGTGCATTCTTCATCACTGAGAGCTGGTTTCAGACTGAGGTGCTTTGTTTTGATCTAACCCCCAAGAGTGATGTCAGATGTAGGACTTGGTGAGGAGGGGGGATCTTAGGAGCACATATCCATGGAAAGGGGGCTTGAACGCTCAAGAATCTTGTCTTTCTGTTTGCCCCCTCAATCGAGCGACACAAAAGCTGAATTACTCATTCAAACCTCGCGGGACAAAGGGAAAGGAGCTGGATAGCACTCCTGCATTTGTAGTCAAACATTTAGAGACTTAAATCGAGTCGTCATGAAGGAGAAAGAGTTGGACAAAGCCCATAGAATTGCCATCAGCAAACATTTTCCTGTGTCATATTAGTGGGGTCTCCATGGCTCCTTCTGGCCCGCGGACAATAGCACAAGTTTGCACACTCGAATACTGTCACCCTGCCAACGGCAACAAGAGCCAAAAACAGGACAATCCCCGGAGAAAGCATGGACTCCGCAGGGAAGGTTGCAGGGTGGGGGGTTGGGGGGGAGGAACTTGTGAAATGCTAATTGAGCTCCATCCTCTTATTAAAGAAAAGGAGTACCTATCGTTCCATTGAACCACCTACTCATGGCAGCAGTGTGGCATGAGATGTGAGGAAACTGCTTGTCTGGTAAGTAACCTACACCACATGCCTACAACCACAATACCGCTTCGCTGCCCTGAGCCTGGGAGCCATGACCACAGGGGCGCTGTTTAAGCGCACGCGTAGGCTATAGGAATTATTCCGATATATTAACTTAAATATTTGCGCGCAAGCCGCGTTGCAAGAATGCGGTATATTCAGTTGTTCATGTAAAACGAATGCAGTCACCTGAAATATAATGTGTGTTAATATTGTCCATCAGTGCCCTAAATGGCTTCATCTTATAATACTGAATCATCATGGATGTCTGCTTTGACTCGACCAGCTCTTGAGACGGGGAGAGGGGTACGGGGGGGTCATCTCTCACCCTCCTCTCACCAGCCAGCCACTGTAGAGGCGGCGGGACCCTATTATCCTCTTCCCTTTTTCTTCATTCACCTCTCTGTTCATCTCAAAAGGCCAATTAACAATGGTGCACCCCTCCCCAGACCTGTTGCCCTACTCCTGTGCTTTTGAAGTGACAGAGAGAGAGGGAGAGAGAGGGTGGGAGAGAGAGAGAGAGAGGAAGCAGAGTGGCACAAATAAATCCGACTACACACCCTTGTCATCATGCCAGTTTGAGTAAGATAGATGGGGGGGCGAAGTTTGTCAACCATTTTAGATTGATGTGAAAGTCTTAAGAGATTCTTAGATTGCCACCACACGGCAATATAGCCAGTTTTACGTTAGACTCAAATCGAGTAAAAAATAGGAATAGGACTCACATTTTGTCGTTAAAATAATCACATTTGAATGATGTGTTCTGTACAGTGAACATCGTGAAGGGCAGCATCTCCTGGGAAAAACTACAGGGGCAGCAGTAAAGTAAAGTGTAAAACCAGTTGGTATACCAGTACCGTTTTCATGCAAGGAGCATGGTGCTTGTTGTCAGACATACACAAGTTCCCATTGCACTGTCCTCTGTACTTTTATAGTGGTTGAGTGTGTATTCAGTGTTGACTATGCATTACCCAAACTTGCCCTCTGGCCCAGAGCCCTAGTCCCACTATCGGTATCTTGCTGTCATCCCTTTGCATCTTGATTCCTGAAGTAGACCCATTTCACTAACTCAAAAGACAGCTTTCTGCAAACACGAAACAGCAAATCCAGTTTGAAAACACAATGTTACCTGTTTGTTCTCAGTTGTAGATGATATCTTCAGTAATTCCAGAGTTGCCACACATTGGAGAGGAATAGCATAGTTTGAGTTACCAGTGTGTCCCACTAGATGGCAATGTAATCCTGAAGTAAGACTTGAGACCCAACAATTCAACAGGGGACCACAGCAGAATACACATAGACCTGATATTTTGTTGAATTCCACAGAATTTGAGTGACTATACGATAAATTCCAGTTTTACCTGAAACCTTATTGGCTATGAAAGGAGGCTCGGAAGCTTAAAAATACACAGGAACTTTTAAACTGCACTGCTGTAATCCTATAACGATCACTCTGGTCCGTAAACAATCTAGCTGTGAATGCTGTTCGGTGTGTTGTTGAAAGCCCGTGGAGGACGTCATTGTGGCAGATGTTTCGGGCTCGCAGGAATGGAGTGGAGTAGGCAGAACCGGATCTGAGTGATGCTGAGCTTCCTCTTTGTCAGTTAATCGATACGGGGAAGAGGATTGAGCAGCAACCCCACAATGCTCTGAGTAACTACAACAACACAACACTCACATGCTGTTCAGACTCTCCTGCAACATGGGGTACAGACACATGCAATGCATACATGTGCAAGTCCAAAAAAAACGCTTGAATATTTTGACCAATTCAATTAGTCATACTAATAACCTCTGGGTAAAATGCTTGACTGTACAGATACTTAATATAAAACAACATCACTAAAACGTGCATTGGCTACGTTCTAAACAAGCAATATTTGGGGGGAAATGTTCTGAACTGATGCTCGTTTACTTTCATGAAACAAGCAACATTTCTAAATGCCAGGTCTTGTGTACAATTTATCTCTCATGTCAAAATAGGCTGATAGCTCGGTTATTTAAGCCACAAGTCAGATCTTTCAAATGCCAACTCCTCCCTCTGGCTACTTCTCTCTAATGAGCCTTGGACCTGCTTGAAAAATCTTCTGAGGGTTATCAATGAAAAACTTACATGTGAAAAGGTTGATTAAATGTAATCATTTAAAAAAACAATGTGGAGTTTACCTGAAGGGCTGACAAATTGTGTAACCCTCTAAATAGTTTCAGCAGCAGACCATTGTGTAACTACATTTTGGTTCATTTGTTTTTGGGAATGTAACCAGTGTTCTTCCTCTGGTATAAACCTGGTTCTGATGCAACTCCTTAGGTAGGCGACTCTGTACAAGGTATCGGTGTCATCATCATAACTAACCGTTAAACATGAAAGTCAGAACAAATATAATGTTTTGGTAAAAGCCTAGACTTGTCAAAACCGAATTGTATTCTCACAAAAAAATGACATATTATATTGAAACCACCATGGTTTCAATATATATATATATATATATTTCCAGACCATCACCATTTCAGACTTAAATGTTATCAGCCTCTTATTAAGAGGGACTATAGTGTAAGTGTACAGTAGTTAAATGATTTTCTCTTTCTCTCCCTGACTCAAGTACTTGACTTTCATTCGGTCTATCAAGCGTCATCTAAATCGCACGCGCATCGTGCCCCGAGCTTTAAACAGCACCAGTCCGCGCCGTAAAACGTAGGGCTTCTCCATAGAAATACCCTTTGAAAATGGAATTTTCTTGCGTAATGAACATTTTGACTTACGTGTCTTGATAATCACTCGTTTGTTAAACTTTATTCTACAACAGATTTTCAGTTTCTGGAATACTATATGCAACATCAAGTGCCGTGTACTTCCTAGATGCGCGATGGTGCGATGCTCTCTGCTCAATTTGTAGCCCGCAGTCTTTTGGTTTTGAAGAGATGCATCAGTTTAAACCTTGTCTCTTTCCTCCGGACCTGCACATTTGTGTACATAATGCTTCACTAAGTTAAGGATGTATCGTGAGTTTTCAGTTATTTCGAAGAGTTCTGTCGACAAATATTTTTGAAGATATTTCTCAGCAAATGCTTCAACTTCGATGGCTTGAGTATTTTGCACTCATGTATTTACCCGAGGAGGGATGTAAGGTATGGGCCGTCTACCGCCCTCAAATCACATGGAGTAACGGCAGACCAAGCGCGGCGATTCGGGTTGAGGTTTAAGCAGCAGAAACAACTTTCGAGAAATGCATCATCGAGATTACCAGGCCATTTTTTGTTGTTGCCTGTCCTATGCCATCGATAACAGAATTTCAGTATGATTGTGGCATAAACTATTGCTGGAGACCCTTGTCACAATTGCCGCCGAATTGGATACGGTGGATGATAATTTCCCAAACGGTCCAATCCTATGTGTACTGTGTTAGTTTGTTCGATACGCTGCCTAGTGTCTTCGAGAAAAGCGCAGGAGGAATGCTGGTCCAACATCTACTGCCATTTACTCTAAGTTTATGGCCTCTACTTTTCGGTCATTGCCTTCTCTCGCAGGTTTTACTCTCATGCCAGGTAAGAAGGCTATTGTGTACATGCGCGCCACTTACAATTTTACGCATGAAGAGGTAGGCCTATTACGCAAATGTAAGTGGAGTTCATGGGTGGTTTTCATAGACTAATGTCGGGTATTAATTCATGTGAGCAAAACTTTATGAAATGTTGGGTCGAACAATTATCAAATATTTACACAGTACATAGTCCAATCTCGCCCAACACCTTTAGGTATACCGGTGAGTTGGTCCCAAAACATTAAGGCGAGATGGCAGTGTAACGTCAGCTCTGGGAAGTTTATGACGGTTTTCTGAACCGCTTTCATTTCAAATCCATAACTTACGTGACATTCATATGACTACTGGTAGTGCATGCTATCACCACGCAGTGAGCCAGCATGCTGATGATGAGTAGGATACAATACTCCAACTTCTGTCTCTACTTCCTACAGAGCTGCCGTACAGGCGCGAAACGTTGCCAAGGTTCATGTGTAATGTGATCTGCTCGAGTTTCTAAGTCCACCCACACACAATCCTCAGGGCAGCCTACTGCCCACTCTGTTGGTGGGTGGTTTCTCTCTGGCCGTAGACGTGATACTATTCTGCATGTCTACAAAGGCAGCTGCTGTAGAGGCAACACAGCAGAGATGAGAAGGAACTGTGGCACTCCCAGGAAACCCACAGCAACACAAACTATGATGCTGTTGGCTGAAGCGCTAGTATAGATAGTGCATCGCATCTCTGATGTAGTGCTCGGCCACGTCCAGTTCATTAAAATTCCAGTCTCTCTTCTCCATTTCAGTATAGAGGACTGCTCGTCAAGGCTGACATTCAAGACTGAAAAAATAAATACGGAGAAATTATGCAGACTGTACGCTTGTTTTGGGATCATTAGAGCTTCACTTTGGATAAATATCGACTCTTCCACAGACAATAATGAATTTCTCTCTCCCTCTCTCTCTCCATCAGGGTGAACTCCAGAGGTCATGCTTGCAGTCGGCAGCAGAGGAAGCCAGCCACCATTGCCAGTTGGCATGCCAGTGTAGAGGCTACCCTCCCTTCCCCCCTCCCCCTCCTCCCCCGCCTCCCCCACGACTAATGGTGGCCACAGGTAACATCCCAGCTCATTTATCTCTCTCCCCCGTCTCACTCACAGCACAATCTCCTGTCTTCATCTGCTTGGTTACACTCACTCACTCCTGAATCACAGAGACACGTCCTGGTCACACTGGGTGGGAGCCCCAAATAGAGGACAGCTCAAATAACAGTCTCAAATAGTGCCAAATAATTGTAGTGAAAAGGATGTGTTCCGTTGTTATCTCACGCTTCATTACACTAGAGCCACACCTGGGGAGAATCCTCTAACGGGACGTTTATGGGAAGACTGCTGGGTATGTTTTGATCCCGAAAAAACATATTTTTTTCCGAGCTGACTTGGAGAGTGTGATAGAGGCAGCAGGATGCTGACAGCTCAACACATTTTTATGCTTGGCCTGACCTTGGGGAGTTCCTGGTTGCCTGTGAAAGCGCTGCCTACTGGGCTGCCAGGATCTGTGGTTGTGTTTCCCCTGGAGGACCCCCCTGATTAAAACAGAGATGAATTCATTAAATTAGGTTTTGATACAGATAAGGGGCTAATGAACTGGCCCAGCAGTACCGTCTGCGTAGTGATGTTAAGCCGAGGGCAATGTGTATGTGCTTGTTTGTGAGTGTGTGTGTGCATGTTTTTGAGTGTGTGTGTGTGTGTGTGTGTGAGAAGGTATCAGTGTCTGCTGCCTCCTAGTTGCTTGTGGTTTCCATGGTTGAAATCGTATCTTCTTGAAGGATAGAAAAACCAAACATTAATTGCTGTTGATATCTCAGTAGCACCATTATAGAAGACAAATCAGTTTGATCTGTTTTACTCCTGAAAATGATATTGTACGTACAGCATGTTATACCGTATGTTGTCCCGAGCACTTAAAGGTTCCTGGTGTAAGATTACCGTTTTGTGTCTGGTTCACAATGGTGATCGACAAAAACTCAAGATTCCAGCTAGTGGAAAATCTGGAATGAGTGCTGGTGCACTCATTCCAGATTATTACTGAGACTTTTCTAGAACCAGTCATCCAGAATCCTTCATAAGGACCAGTACTTCATCAACAAAAACCCAACAGACAGCAGTGGAAAAGTCTCAACCAATCAGCTTCAACGATTTTCTGTGTTAGTTAATTTATATGGGCCTCTTTTTCTCTGGACTCACTGTGTGGACACATGCGTAGTTATAGACCTCCTCATCACTGTTGTCAAGGTCACTGCATGGAAACTGATACTAAACTCGGAAAGGAGGCTAATTTGGTCTTTTAAGGGAGAAATGTATACTGGCAAGGGCAAGGCTTAAACCTGGCTTCACTGAGATGCTTAGAAGCCTTAACAAACTATGACAAATAATGACCAAGAGAACCTGAAACTTTAAACTCTTTACTGTTGGTGAAAACTCATTTTAAGAGGTAGAAGAGCTAAAGCACATCAAATATGCCCCAGTGACAAGTGCACATTGTAATTCTTTCTCACAGTAAAGCCAGTTTATTTTGATGTTTGCCAGAACTGTCAGCCCTGATTCTACTTACCACCATGCTTTTTTAAGTAGCTATAAATATGCATAGTTTGCATGGTAAAGTAGGACAAAAAGTGAGTCCACAAATATACCAACAGTTTGAGAAAATGAGGGAAATTGGCACTGTTGAGTAAGAGTCTGTCCTCTTTAAATAGCTCAGAAGACCCTTCAAACGAAAGAGCTTCATCACAATGAAGTCGATCCTTACCCCGGAGAGAATAAATCCTACAGCCACTGACAATGTGCCGGATTAAAACGGAAGTTGGCTGAGAGAAAGAGGAGGGAGAGGGGCGTCCGAGATCCGTAGTGACTTGTGTGACGTGCCGGGGTAGAATCCTGCCTCGTCATTCACTCCGAAGGTATCTGCTCCGTTACACTCCTCAGCGTTACCACGGCGTTTGTGTTGCCATGGAGTAAAGTAAAAGGCCTTCGCCCCTCCAATTAAGAACTAGCCTGCTCTTCAAATACTCCTCATCCTGTTTCATCACTTCATTTCCACGTTGCTGGACAATAGTAGACCTAGTTGTAGGATCTCACCTGGACATCAATAGGATGACAGAGTAGCAAGCGAGTAACACCAAATCAGGTACACTGGTCTTTTGAATGTTTAAAGTCCACAATCAGTGGTCTTAAACTGCAGGTATAAAGTGGTTGCCGGCTGCAAATTGTGAAGGTGTCATTCGGTTTGGACACAGAATACCAGCGCAAAGAAGTTTGGACTTTAAATAATTCATGGAACAGGGTTAGATATCCGTCAACCTTGAACTTCAGAACAGGGGGAAAAGGTGAACGCTTTAATCTTAGTAGAAAAGCACATCCAAGTTTCATGATATTGCCATGCATAATGAGATGGTTGGGAATCAATGCATATTTAATTGGAGCTCTTGGCACATTGATTTACAACATGGGCTTTGCACTGGATAAGTAATGGGATTTCATCACGCTGTCATTACTGGCTGTCTGTCTAAGATGAGGTTATGTAATATATAGGCTAAACTCGGTAAACTCTGTATCTCGGCTGGGGCAGTTTGCATGATGAACTTATCACTGTGATATGATGTCTGATGGGATTTCCTTTGTTTCTTTCTTCCTTCTTTCCTTCCTATCATCTCTCTCCCTCTATCTTCCCCTGTCTATCCCTATATCTCCCTGTCTGTCTCTCGCTCGGTTTATCCCTCTATCTTCCTCTCTCCCTCTATCTTCCCCTGTCTATCCCTATATCTCCCTGTCTGTCTCTCGCTCGGTTTATCCCTCTATCTTCCTCTCTCCCTCTATCTTTGTTTTTCTCTGTCTCTCTTTCTCTATGTGGTCTATCTCTCTCTCTGTCTCTTTCTCTCTCTGTGTCTCTATTTGGTCTCTCTCTCTCTCTCTCTCTCTCTGTCTCTTTCTCTCTCTGTGTCTCTATTTGGTCTATCTCTCTCTCTGTCTCTTTCTCTATCTGCTCTCTCTCTCTCTCTCTCTCTCTCTCTCTCTCTCTCTCTCTCTCTCTCTCTCTCTCTCTCTCTCTCTCTCTCTCTCTCTCTCTCTCTCTCTTTCTCTATCTGCTCTCTCTCTCTCTCTCTCTATCTGCTCTCTCTCTCTCTCTCTCTCTCTGTCTCTTTCTCTCTCTCTCTCTCTCTGTCTCTTTCTCTATCTGCTCTCTCTCTCTCTCTCTCTCTCTCTCTCTCTCTCTCTCTCTCTCTGTCTCTTTCTCTATCTGCTCTCTCTGTCTCTCTGTCTCTCTCTCTCTGTGTCTCTCTCTCTCTCTCTCTCTGACAGTGGTGGACCCCGTGGCTCCCTTGTTGAGGCCGTGGTGGATGGAGATGGCGCTGTTGGGAACAGTCGGCTGTGCCTCTGTTGTTCTCCTCCTCTCAGCCGTGATCATCTGCTACAAGGCTATTAAGAGGTAGGCCAGAGCCTGCTGCTTCTGAAGGTGTTCTCCACAGCACACAGCCTGCTCTGCTCAGGCACACGTCACACGTCACTCACACAGCGACCGTGACCTCACCGGGTCACACTGAGGTCAGGTGCCAGGACTGGGACACTTGGGTCACAGCAAAGATTCATTACAGGTGGATGTCATTCAGAGACATATCATGGCAGGCACAGTGTCTACCAACCCAGTAGTGTAGCGATTTGATTGAACCGGCATGTGTAACCAATGATCCACTTGCTGTTGTTTCAGTAGGAAATGCTGGATCTTCCTTGTTCTGTTTGTCATTGTAGACTCCGTTTTAGTTAATAATGTATAAGTATAATGGTGGGAGCATTTTAGCATTGGCAGCAAGGATTATTGTAAAGTGAAGACAGGATAGGTTACCAGAGGAAGACAACAACCGTGTCGTTGTGGCGATGTGAACCTTCCCTTCTCTATCTTGATGGAGATGTGTGGGGGTTTGGCTTGCAGCACTGCCCAAGCCCAGATCCCTGTCTGACATCCAGCACAGTGTGCTACTCATGCATTCAGAAACACACATCCACACACATAACATAGATCCTATACACTGACTGACATAACACACACGCAACCGTGTCAGCCAACATACACATAAGGTACTGAAACACATTTTCACATGTAAACACACACAGGAGACATCTGGAGAAATTTAGTAGCTCTATTATAGTAATTTTATTCATGAAACTATGAAAATGCGTGCTAAATATGTCTTCCCTTTGTAGAATTCTGTTTCTCATATTTTTTGTGTGTGTGGTATTTTATTTTTTTCAAACAACAAATAGGCAAGTCAGGCAGCGGAAGCAATGGGTGGCTGGCTTAGGAATTCATTATGGCAATTCTCCAGTCCCTTTAGTAGCCAAGGGGCACATTTATTTAATGCAGCCAGTGGTAGGAAAGTGTTGTTGCAATACAGGCCCTCTGTAGCCCCTAACCCAAGTCATTATTTATGAATTAATTTGCGCAGTCATTCAGTCGCAGGCCACATCTTTTATACATGCACGCAGGTCATGTCCTCGTGGTCTGACAGGATTGGGCTCTGGGACTGCAGACTGTGTGCCAAGCTAGTTTTCCCTCTGAGGGAGACGAACACACCAGGCCAGTTAGACAGCCCTCATTACAGATGCAACCTTCCTGAGACGATAGAAAACTGGAGTGAGAAAACTGAAGGAATTAAATATAAACAAAAAACACCACTTTGATAAGTCACCAGCTCTCTAATCATACGTCTTCTTGGAGACAGAAAGTGTGACAAGACAGATATATATGTTGTCTACTAAAGCTGGGGGCAGGCAATAATTGGGTGTCTTAGTCAATAACAATGTGAGAAAGGGTTTGTCAGGGAGAAAAACAGAGGCAGTTATATATAGCCCTTCCAGCCCCTCAGTGCTCAGGGCTATCCCGATGAAAATGAGCTGGAGTAGGGCCAAGACCCTGGCAGCACAGACACAAGATCAGCAAGCTTGGTCTCTCTCCCTGGCCACCACTGGCTGGGCCTGCACACATTTAGCTTTTTGTTTTTTTATAATCTTCCTCCGCCAGTCTTCTGTCAGGCAAAGCGGTTGGAACAAACCCGCTCCTCTCCGTGTGATTTGGTTCAGTCCTGAAGCACAAGGGGGAGTGCAGGAGGACTCATACAGACTGTGTGTGTCAACATCGTGCTGTCCAAATCAGGCACGATGCCGCATGCCAGTCAGCATCGCACGAAGCCCAAATAACTCCCTAAGGGAGTCAGGTTGCTGAGCGGTTAGGGAATCGGGCTGGTAATCTGAAGGTTGCCAGTTCGATTCCCGGCCGTTCCAAATGACGTTGTGTCCTTGGGCAAGGCACTTCACCCTACTTGCCTCAGGGGAATGTCCCTGTACTTACTGTAAGTCGCTCTACATAAGAGCGTCTGCTAAATGTAAATACCCTGACACTACTCAACACGAAGAGAGGCCGCTGTACTTGTTTTGTCCTTTCCTTGGTAAATTTACAAAAAGATTCTGCAGTTTTTCTTTAAATAATGATGCTATTTAAAAGTGTAAGGATGATGGATTTTCTGGGACTCTACCTAGGCATCCCGTGTATTCTTTGAGCGGTTGCATATTCCTCTTTCCAGATGGTTAGAGGCACTGTAAACAGACCGACACATGCCCCCAACTCAACATTCACCGTTCCCCAAACTTCAAACAAGGATGTGTGCTTTGATTGCACAGCTTTGATATAAAATATTAATCTGACCTGTGAAGTGTTGTGTAGCCACCTGCCACGTGTCAACAACAGCCTGGCATCTATTATGGAAAGCCTGAGTCGAGGCAGGTGAGGGGTCCAAATGGTCTGCTCTGCATGCTGGCCCGGAGAAACACTGCATATCCCAGGGAGCACAGGTTTGTGGTTTGGAACGCTTTAGCGTGTGTCCGTGTAGCGTTTATCTCCGGCAGAAACGTGCTGGCTGGACGCTTATCCGCTCTTGACCGTTAGCTAGCTGGCTGTTTGCAATCTAAAATACTATTCTCAATTATTTGGGGCAATCTTAACCTATTAGTTAATCATTAACGGACGTTTTCAACGCCCTAACTGTTGAGTGTCTCGCTAGCTGAAATGGAGAGACAATGAAGCCTTTCTCAAAAGTTCCGAGATTCTCAACTAGCGGCTGCACAAAAGTGGCGGAGCGCTCAGAAAAAAAGACGCTGGGTGCAACGCTTTTTCTCTAGGCGGACACACTCTCTCCTCATCGGGAGTAATTGAAAGCTGGCGCTCAGAAGAAAGAAAAAACACGCCCTAATGTTTTTTAATTCTTCTGGTCAACACGCAAGAGCATGTTATTGCCCCATGATAGGATTCAGGAGCACGGAAATCTGTTCTGCAGACACAGAAACATTATGAATGAATACTGATCATATTAACAGATGGTCATTCCCTCTGAGGAGATGCTAATTAACTAAATGAGGAGCTATCTGGGTCCTCTTGTGAAGAAGGTATTGCACCATCCTTCAGGGAGAGGCCCGGTATTTCCCAACACCTCCAAGTGCACACACACACACACACACACCAGTAGATCATCTTCCCAGCAGGATGTGCTTCATCCCCAGGGCTAGGTAGTAAGTATCCTGTCCCAGGCTGTCACATTTCCCAGAAGAAGAAGAGTTCAGCATCTGTCCAAGATGGCCGACACCTGGTAGGCCAGCTCCACTGAGCTCCCCTGAAGTCTAGTAGAGGACTTTCCCATAGATGTTTCATCAGAGCTTGTGTAATAGCAGAGGGGCACTGACGTCACCATCCCCAAGCTAAACTTCAACATTGTCTGAAATCCATACAGCTGTCGTTCTCTATCAGCAAGTCAGCTGACGTCCATTACATAACTGTGCCATGAACCTTGCATCAACGTGCAGCAATGTGACAATTTAATAAATATCACATCAGCAAAGACAGCTTCCTCCCAAAGGAAACTTAAGGTAAAAGTCTTGTTTCAGACTGAGAATGACTGTGCCCATCACGTCAGGCATATCGTACCTTTCAGAGGAGAGGGAAGGAGACACCGAGCTAAGATGTAGCTTAAGGCTTCTCCGTGCTACGGAAGGGCCTGGTACAGTATTGAGCAGGACAATGACTGTCCTGACTGTATTCAAATCTGTCTCTGTCTTATGTAAGCCTGGGCAGGGAGCCACAGCCAGAGAGGGCTGGCCCAGAAGACACACTACACTGGACAAACATAATAACCATAAGAGCACTGAGCGGTAATGAAAAGGACTGCTTTGAATGATACTGCTCTTCATCGACCAATAACAGCAATAGGATGGTGTGTTTCAGCTTGTTTGCACCAGAAAAGTGCTGGAAAAAAGGGTAAAGGACTACTGGGAAAAACAGGGAATTTTGGTTGTACATCTGCAGAGGAATGTTGGTTTGGTACCGCAGTAGTTGTTTTCCCTGTCTTTGCTACGGCACACATACAGAATCTCATCACCGCTGAAGAAGATGACATCTGACATCAGCACATGCTGTTTTAACCCTTGTGTTATCTTCGGGTCATTCTGACCCATCAGTCATTGTGACCCACCGTCGTATTGCGACAAATTTACCTCATACAAAAACAAAGTGAAGCATTTTCTTTTAACTGTCGGGCTGTCTCAGACCCCCCACATTGGAATGGTTAAAAGAAAATTATTTGTATTTGTTTTTGTATTGGGTAAAATTGGGTAAACACAACGATGGTTCGTTATGAACCTTTGGGTCATGTGACCCGAAGGCAGCACGAGGGTTAAATGCCACGTCCTTCATGCGCTGGCTTGATATCTTTTCCTCTCCTTTATAGATCTGAGAGAGAAGTGACCTTTTAATGTTCAGCTTATTAGAAAGAATATATGGGAATAGTGTATCTATCCATCCACAGCAGCCCGCGAAATCAATCCGTCCCAAAGGTTAACAGCCACATGCTTTTATATAAATGACTAAATGTAAATGTCATATAATGACACAGGCCTAAACTTAAAGTAAACAGACCATGAAAATATCGGCGTTGACGTGTCATGCAGCGGGCCACATCTGTGACGATTGATTTTTTCTCTTCTTCCAGGAAACCGTTACGGAAGGAGGAAAACGGGACAAGTCGAGGGGAGTACGCCATGAGCATGCGCAACACGAAGACGACCCTGGGGCCCAACAACACCGTGGTGTAAACAGCCTGCTGGAGCAGAGAGTGCAGGACATCGCTGAGACCGCCTGCACCCCTAAACGGTCCCGCAAACAGTCCTCTCTCTGTCTCTGACCCGACCAGGGGTCAACCCATCACTTGTTCTCTTCTCCTGGCCTGGAGAACATCTGCGGAGGAGGAGGAGTCGTAAAACCGGAGAGACAATAAATAGATTGATAGATCTATAAGTAGAGTTGAAGGAGCTGCAAACTCCACATGACCTGAGGTACTGGACATCCTGTTCTTAGGAGGAAGTGGTGTTCGGGAGGGGGGGGGGAGGCAGGAGGAGCAGTGTGCAGGTCTGTTCATCTCCTGACCTCCTAGAACAGTGTCTATTCAGCACCTGGAGACGTGAAAGGAGCTGATTACATAAGTGCATGCAGTTATTATGGAGAATGCAACGTCATTTTAAAAAAAAATCCTCAATGTCCATCTGTCATGTTTTTATTTTGGACGCTGGCTTTCTGGAAGAGGCGTTGGCACTGGCTTCAGTTGGGCATGGGATGGTTGATGGCTTTTCATCTGACTATGCAATTCAAAGTCCAGGTTACACCGCTAATTGACTAAAAGGCATAGACATACAGTCCACAGATTCCTGGCCACGTTTTGTTCTAGCTACTGGAACCAACGTTGGAAGACTGACATGTGACCTGACATTTGTCATCCTTGTCCATTTACTCGTCTATTTATTTATTCAATTTTGTGGGACACATGTTGACTACTATTTTTACATGATTCAACGGGTTCATTTTGTTATTGTCATGGGTCTGCCTCTTAGGTGGATTATTTAACCCTATTTATGAATCCTGTCAGCTTGTCAAACGCTGGGGCAGGGGTCGTCCAAAATGTCGAGTTGAAAAGAGAGGGAACATTAGTCGTCTGGCTCATCCTCTCTTCGTTCCTCTGCAAAATCAGCCACAAAGTCGGGTGTCTGGGAGGGGTGTTTGTGAACGCGCGTTTTCCAGTTGTCATTTCAGTACAGTACAGCTTCTTTTCCCTCAGAACTTTGATCTCAGCCGAACGCCCCCTGGAAGTCAGATCAACACGATCTTCCACTTTGTCAGTCTCAGGGAGAGGCACAGCAGGACGCTCAGATGCCACGCTCTGATGTCATTTCATAGTCGTAATTTGGCCCCCGTCCACCCCAGCCCATCGCTATAGAAACAAGGCACATGAGCCGGAGACAGACGGTCTGATTGGTGGAGGGCGTGAGGCTTAAGCGTGAGATCAGGATGCAGAGGGGACAGCCTTCACAGGGATGTTCCCTGCAGCCAAAAGCACCTTCCATCGCCCTGGGATTCAACACAGCAGAGTGGATTTAAAACATCGCTCGGTATACTGCTTCTTGCTGACATGATGTACGCTGTGTGTGTGTGTGTGTTGTACATGTGCTGGATGGCTGGGTAAATCTATGTTAGTCTAGCTGGATCTGAATTCTGGAAACGAACATGAACTTTGCATTGAGAAAGGCTCACAGGTGTAACCCTAGTCTGTGCCCATAAGATACATCACATCTAGAATGCGACGGGGACTGATCATGGATGCATGAATGTAAATATTGATATTTGAAAATATCTGCCTTCTGGACTGTTAAATTACATGCAGTGTATCAGACAATATGTTTATACATAGTAAAAATGAAACAATGTGCTACCATTTAAGAGTTAATGTCATCATGTTCATGGAGCAAGCCATTCATGTATATTCAGCAAATATCAGTCATTGCACAATGTATGCATTATATACCAAAATGATATGAAATTTGCATAAGCGAATACATTTTGCTGACTTTTTCATTTGTAAATAAAAGTGTACAGAAAGATATGGTGTGGTGAGTGCAGTGACAGGAAGGGATGAGGGTGTGATCCAGTGTAACGCTGTTCCTGATCAGAAGACTGTTGGCCTGGGTCCATCCTGATCAGAAGACTGCTGGCCTGGGTCCATCCTGATCAGAAGACTGTTGGCCTGGGTCCATCCTGATCAGAAGACTGTTGGCCTGGGTCCATCCTAATCAGAAGACTGTTGGCCTGGGTCCATCCTAATCAGAAGACTGTTGGCCTGGGTCCATCCTGATCAGAAGACTGCTGGCCTGGGTCCATCCTGATCAGAAGACTGTTGGCCTGGGTCCATCCTAATCAGAAGACTGCTGGCCTGGGTCCATCCTGATCAGAAGACTGCTGGCCTGGGTCCATCCTGATCAGAAGACTGTTGGCCTGGGTCCATCCTGATCAGAAGACTGTTGGCCTGGGTCCATCCTAATCAGAAGACTGCTGGCCTGGGTCCATTCTTCAGAGGTTGCGGGGGTGGTGGTGGGGGAGGGGCGGGGGCGTCCGAGGTGAAGCTCCAGCCATGTCAAGAGAACCAGTGAGGGAGGAGGATGAACCGCTGCGTAAACGAGGAACCGCAGTAGTTGGTTTGCCTTCTCTGCTTTAGAGACGGCCCACTTGACGCTGATGCCGAGGGACACTGAGCGTCGTCCAGCCCCGGCGCTGGAGAGAGCGCAGGGGAGGACAGGATGTGGCAGGCCTGAGCAGGGAGCCTCCCCATTTCAACCGGCTCTGTGTGTGTGGCTCTCGAGATCCAAGGGAAGGCACACCAGTCGTGTCATAGGTAAAGTGATACCTTGCTGCTCCAAATTCAACAGAACGTTTGCAGATAAGTGGAAAGGGTCATCTTTGGCTGTCTCTGACTGAGGACTGCCTCCATTAGTGTCCTCTTCTGTTAATCAGGGATATGCTGGTGTGTGTGTGAGGGAGAGAGTGTGCACATCTCAGAGCTGACCTTCACAATCTTTAAGGACCCACTCACACCCTCTCTGCCTGAGAGGCCTTTTGGTCAGCATTAATTACCCACTGTGTCTCCAGCGGCCTGCTCATCAGCTCAGCTCTCCTGTATGGTCCTCCATGAGACAGGCAGGGAGGCAGGGAGACAGGCAGAGAGGCTGGGAGACAGGCAGGGAGACAGGCAGGGAGACTGGGAGACAGGCACGGAAGCTGGGAGACAGGCAGGGGAGGCTGGTAGACAGGCTGGGAGGCACGTAGGCAGGCAGGCAGGCAGGATGACAGGGAGGCAGGGAGACAGACTGGCAGACAGGCATACAGACAGACAGACAGCCATACAAAGAGAAAGACAGGCATACAGAGAGAAAGACAGGCATACAGAGAGAAAGACAGGCAGGCAGGCAGGCAGATAGGGCGGGGAGACTGGATACCTGTGGGACTCTGATTACATAAGCAGCTGCTAATGAGAGAGGTTCTCTTAAAAGGGCTGTGAGTTCAAACGATCACGACAGTGGCGCTGGCTGACAGATGCAGCCCCAGTGCTGGGGGACTTGATCGCACACACACACACACACATACACACACACACACATACACACACACACACACGTAACACTTACAAACACACACACACACAAAAACAAGTGACACCTACAAACACACACACACACAAACATACTCACAGATTCATAGTTGCACCATGACAAACAGCCTGTGTCTATGTGTTTCTGTGTGTGTGTGTGTTTCTGTGTGTGTATGTGTGACACACGGTGAGGTATCATTAGACAGCACTCAAAGCTGATGACTCACATGACGATCGCTTCTTACAGAGACTCCTCTTACACCGAGCAGGCGGAGAGAAGTCATGCAACATCAACATGATCTGATCTAATCTCCCCTGCCTCCACCTGCCCAAAGCTTCCCAGAAGCAAATCCATCACCAGCTGCAACTATTACTTCTCAGTTCCCAAGCTTTAAAATATATAATATATATATATATATAACGATTTCAGCACGATGAAGGAAAAGCATAAATGAAACGGTGGTTTGGCAGTGATTTATCCTGTCCTCCCCTGACAAGTGCATGTAACAAGGTTAGACCTGAAAACAATGCTTCATCACAACAAACCACATTAAGGCTTCAGGGTAATCGTGTTTGGCTGATTGGGAGCCTGAGAAGAGAGGGCAGTCCTGGCTGACTCGGGAACCTCCGCTGGCTGGCTACGCCTGATCGAGTTACATGGCTGCCTCTGATCGATACCGCCTCTGATGGCGAGAGGCAGCCTGGCTCAGGTCAGCTTCCGTTCTTGTGTTCCTGGAGGGCAGAGGGAGTCAGGTGGCTGAGCAGTTAGGGAATCGGGCTAGTCATCAGAAGGTTGCTGGTTCGACCCCTGGCTCTGCCAAATGACGTTGTGTCCTTGGGCAAGGCACTTCACCCTACTTGCCTCGGGGGAATGTCCCTGTACTTACTGTAAGTCGCTCTGGATAAGAGCGTCTGCTAAATGACTAAATGTAATGTAAATGTAATGTAATGTGATGTTCCCAACCTGAGACCCAGATTGTGTCTCTCCTCACACCCAAGCCTCTTCCCATGTTACATCGCCCACGTGCAGGCTGAACGTAAGCTTGTTCACAACACAACCAATACACACACACACAGTAGACGCACTTCTAGGAAAGTGATTTTATTGTTTATACAGTCATCTGGCTTGCGACCAAGCGATAAAAAAAAAAAAGAAAGTGCGGCTTTCATATCCGAACCGTCCACAGAGAGATTGTTTAGACGGTGTCCCCTGCTCATGTCTCCTGTCTGCAGCACACAGCTGTCCCACACCTGAACTCCTCTGCTTGGACCCTTGTGCCCCTACACGCCTGCCCAAGCTCATACCAGCCATCCCTCCGGCAGCGCACGCAAACAGCCTCGCTTTTTACATAACAAGTACACCGGGTGCTGAAGAGAGCTAGCGTCCGTATCACAGTCTGTGACAGGCCGGCCGACGCAGTGGCGACAACCTGAAGTTTGGAAGGGCAGGAAGCAGACAGGACAGGTGCATGCTGGTCCTGCGGAGGGGATCGGCGTCGTCTCCCCCCGACGTGATTGGAGAACAGGTCACATGGGGTAGAACTGGGAGGCTGCCTCTGAAGACTGGATCTCCACCTGAGCCATCTTGAACTGGGTGCACTGCAGCCACTTGCGCAGGGCGGTGGGCAGGGCTCCAGGAGCCTGGCCCTGCAGACACTGGTGGTTCACTCTGTTCTGGATGGCCTGCAGGCGCAGCTGGAGCCCTGCAGACAGGTGCTGGAGGACGCAAGGATCTTTCTTTATATATCCCTTGTGTTATCTTCGGGTCATTCTGACCCATCAGTCATTGTGACCCACCGTCGTATTACGACAACTTTACCGCATACAAAAACAAAGTGAAGCATTTTCTTTTAACCGTTGGGCTGTCGAAGACCCCCCACATTGCAAAGGTTAAAAGAAAATTATTTTTATTTGTTTTTGTATTGGGTAAAATTGGGTAAACACAACGATGGTTCGTTATGAACCTTTGGGTCATGTGACCCGAAGGCAGCACAAGGGTTAAATATATATATATTTTAATTAATTATACTTAATACTACTACTAATTTTATTTCTACTAATATGTTTATTGTTACGCACCAAAGTACCAAAGCAAATTGCTTGTATGTGTAAACCTACTTGGCAATAAACCAGTTCTGATTCGGATCAAATGAGAGCAGATCTATGAAATGTACATCTATGTTGCTAATGTTAATTTCTGTTTTTGGAGTCAGATAACGTACCTTTAAGTTGGACTGGATCATCGGCAACCACATGGGGATCAGCTGAGAGATGGAGACAGAGAGGAAGGGACATGAATGTCTCAATAATATGACGCTATTACAGACAATTAGACCATAAGGAGTCAGGTGGCTGAGCGGTTAGGGAATCGGGCCAGTAATCCGAAGGTTGCCAGTTCGATTCCTGGTCCTGCAAACTGACGTTGTGTCCTTGGGCAAGGCACTTCACCCTACTTGCCTCGGGGGAATGTCCCTGTACTTACTGTAAGTCGCTCTGGATAAGAGTGTCTGCTAAATGACTAAATGTAAATGTAAATAAGACAGTTCCCTCCAACCTTGACAAAGATGGTTGAGTTGCACTCCTGTAGAGCCTCCATCAGACTGATAACATGTAGACACACCATCTCCACCATCTTGGACAGAAAGATTACAAAAATTAAAATAAAGAATTGTAAAGATTTTTGTTGTTGTTGCAAAGATCCCAAAAATGTGCTAAAAGGCACGTTTACACAGCGAATCACAGTCATCTCCCGCGTTCCTAACGGTCGTTAGTGTGTCCGCGAGGGAGACCCTCCCTCCAGCGGCTCCTCACCACTTTGTTGTGGGCCATGATCTGCAGGATGATGGGGGTGACCCTGCTCCAGAACTCCAGGCCGGTCAGGATGGCGTTGGAGGTGAACTCCGACTGGTTTTGGTTCTGGAGGGCGGGAGATGCGGCTGCCTGCTCACAGTAGATGGTCCAGAGCTGGGCGAACATGAAGGCGTGGAACAGCGAGCACATGTGCAGCACGGACGTCTGGGGAAGGAGACGGGAAGCGGGCGTTCCTAAGTGTTAATTGAACACCAGGAGACCTCGTACTCTGAGAGTTTACGTAAGTCCGCTCTTGTGAGAGAACGCTTTGAGATTCGTCACACGGTTATAAACCAGACTTTCGGTCACGATGCACAACAGAAGACAGTAAATATGGTGTTTAAAGGCCAGTTCACGCTGCCCCAACAATGTCCAGCAAACATTCTGCTGTTGGCTGTTGGGTTTAGAGTGTTTGCTTGGGCAGTGTGACCTGGTCTTTCCAGCCCCCGCCCTCCCCCACCCTCACCCCGCCCTCCCCCACCCTCACCCCACCCTCACCCCGCCCTCCCCCACCCTCACCCCGCCCTCCCCCACCCTCACCCCACCCTCCCCCACCCTCACCCCACCCTCACCCCGCCCTCCCCCACCCTCACCCCGCCCTCCCCCACCCTCACCCCGCCCTCCCCCACCCTCACCCCGCCCTCCCCCACCCTCCCCCCGACCCCCCTCCAGACCTTGGACTGCTCCGGGAAGCCGATGAGGATGACGATGAGGTGGTCTGCGATGTGCGAGCCTGCGTCCAGAGGGATGGGCATGCAGGTGGTGGAGCTCTGGTGGAGGGCACAGTGGGTCAGGGAGCCCAGGAGCAGCCAGGACAGCTGGCGGATGTGGGACACACACTCAATGAACTCCTTGGGCCTGGAGGACAGGGCACAGGTACACGACAACACCGGTGAGGGCAAACCTGGGGGTCAAAAGTCGTCGAATGACGGCTACGGACGTGTTTCTGTCGCTGACGGCGACGGGATCCTCTCACCCCTGCTGCATGGCGGACGGGGGATGGTAGAGCCAGGGTAGGTAGCGAATCACGGCCTTGTTGTCACGGTGATTGCCCTTGCTGATCTCCATGGCAGCCACCTGCGCCAGGCCCACCTTCAGGTTCCCCCCGAAGGTGTCCTCATGGAGAGGCTGACAACAGGCCTTCATGTGGCTCTGGAGAGAGGGGGAGAGGGAGAGAGAGAGAGAGAGAGAGAGAGAGAGAGAGAGAGAGAGAGAGAATAAGAGAGAGAGCGAGAGACCCATAGTTTAGCACATCTGTGAGGTAGACAGAGGCCATGCTAGGTTGCTCCTCACCACCAGGTTGAGCGTCATGGTATTGATGAAGGGAACTCACCTTCAGCTTGGTCAGCGTGTGCATGTCTGCTATGAAGTCCAACAACTCACTGACATACTGTCGCATGCACTCCATGGCAGCTGTCGTGCACTGCCAAACACAGAGCAACCGATTATCAACGGACTAAAACGTTATCTTAACAATATTTTCATTCGATTGTCTAGAATAACTTGTCTTACCCCTGGTAAGGATGAGATCATGTGCTTCTGAATGATGGTGGACTCTGCTAGCCTTGTGCCAATGTCTGCACACACAAACTGGCAACACGAGCGTAACACAAACCAGAGTTATTCTTACAGTTTTCCACTACTATAATATTTCTGTCTAGGCAGAAGAGTGCATGCTGATGGCAGTGAGGGAAGCTGATTGAGGATGAGGGAAGCTGATGGAGGTGAGGGAAGCTGATGGAGGTGAAGGAAGCTGATGGAGGTGAGGGAAGCTGATGGAGGATGAGGGAAGCTGATGGAGGTGAGGGAAGCTGATGGAGGATGAGGGAAGCTGATGGAGGATGAGGGAAGCTGATGGAGGATGAGGGAAGCTGATGGAGGTGAGGGAAGCTGATGGAGGTGAGGGAAGCTGATGGAGGTGAGGGAAGCTGATGGAGGATGAGGGAAGCTGATGGAGGATGAGGGAAGCTGATGGAGGTGAGGGAAGCTGATGGAGGATGAGGGAAGATGATGGAGGTGAGGGAAGCTGATGGAGGATGAGGGAAGCTGATGGAGGATGAGGGAAGCTGATGGAGGTGAGGGAAGGCTGTGCACGGTGCGTTTTCACCTGAACCAGCAGCAGCACGTTTGTGTCCGGGAGAGGGGACTTGAATTTCAGGGCCTGCAGAAGCTCCAGCACCACGATACGAGACATGTAGAACTTGTCCCTCTCCTGGAGACAGATATAAACATGCCTGCTCATGTCCCTACACAACTAGAGACAGATATAAACATGCATGTTCATGTCCCTACGTGACTAGAGACAGAGAGAAGCAGAGGAGCAAGACTAGTCCCAGAAGAGGCACTAATCTCTCTCTCTCTTTCCCTGTCTCTCCCTCTTTCTCTCCCTCGCTCTCTCTCTCCCCCTCGCTCTCTCTTCCTCTCTTCCTGTTCATTCCCTCACCACAAACGCCTCGCTGCCTGTTTACAAAATACACGGTCATTCTTTTCCTCCATAGTTCTCTTTTCCCCTCTTTCCTTCTCTCCTTTTTCTTTCGCTCTCTCTCCTCTCCCAACAGGCCTGTTTACTCTGCTGAAACAGTGGTTCAAGCATGCCCTCATCTATTAGCGTGCTGTGCAAGATGGTCGGCTGTTTATTTTGTTGTCGTTAATGTATGCATAGCTTTCTGTGCATGCTCTCATAATTGAAAGTTAATGGCGCGTTACCTTGTTTAATAATGGCCTTCCTCCCAGCCAGATATTCTAATGCACATATTTTCTCCTTAACTTTTTCTTGAACTGTTTGAGCGAGAGTTCGGCTCACCTCAGAGCCAGCGAAGGCACATCAACATTTCAGCAGCAATCCTTCACGTTGACTCTCGTATTGAAAAAAATATCTGAATTATATAGAGAGGATTAAACTAGGTGGGGGAAAATCAATAATGTGGTGGACATAAAGTAGGCTGTGTTGGCAGAGGAGGCAGGCGGAGGAGCCATCCGTTGTATCTCTGGAGACAGGCCTTGTTCCAGCCCCCTCTGACAGACTCCCTCTCAGCCTCACATCATATATCTTCAGGCCATACCCCCCCCCCCCCCCCCCACCAATCATGTTCATCAATACCAGCTGATTGCCTACTTAATCACCTGTGACACTCCTGTCACATTCCTGTCTGGACAGAGGTGTGACCCCTGAGATATGAACCTGGGACTGTTGTGTGTCCGCGCTAGGGACTCTAACCTCTGACTAGCGACAGATCCTAACTTCCTGTTCCTCCGGCCGTGAAGGGACTCGCTCTCATTAGACGGTCGCTGTCCAAACACACAGTTTCTGTTTGAATGGAGTCACGCCTTGCGGTTTACCTTGTTGAAGGTTTTGTAACAGAGGCCGCAAAGCTCCACCAGGTAGGAGAGGCTGAAGATGCCGTACTGGATGACGAAGCTCAGCAGCTTGGAGAAGGGCTCCAGTAAGCTCTGAAGAAGAAGAGGAGGAGGAAGAGAATCAGGAAGAGGAGGAGCAGGAGGAGGAGGAGGAGGAAGAGAATCAGGAAGAGGAGGAGCAGGAGGTGGAGGAGGAGGAGGAAGAGAATCAGGAAGAGGAGGAACAGGAGGAGCAGGAGGAGGAGGTGGAGGAGCAGGAGGAGGAGGAAGAGAATCAGGAAGAGGAGGAGCAGGAGGAGGAGGTGGAGGAGGAGCAGGAGGAGGAGGAAGAGAATCAGGAAGAGGAGGAACAGGAGGAGCAGGAGGAGGAGGAGGAAGAGAATCAGGAGGAGGAGGAGGAGGAAGAGGGAATGGAGGAAGAAGGTAGTTGAAGAGAAAGACAAACAAGAAGGTAAGCTTCAGGCCTGGAAGGCAGCGGCTCATCCATCAGACACGCGTCTCAACATGAACACAACAGGAAGCTGGCTCAGCTCACCCGCGTGGCGCTGGTGGTCGGGATCTTGAGCAGGCAGATGAGGATCCTCAGACCGGAGTCCAGGTGACACTGGGGGGGAGACAGACGGTTAACTGGTTACGAGCGCAGGAGAGGGAGCCTGAGCCCCTACCCCTGGCGTGGGCGAGCGGGCACCTTCAGAGGCAGCACAGAGGGCAGCCGGGTGAGGAAGGTCTGGAACTGGTTGCAGATGGTGGTCCACAGGTTGCTGGGGGAGTCCATGGGCAGAGCCTCCATGAAGGTGGCGATGTTCTCCAGGCAGTGCAGCATAGTGCCCCCTGCTGGCAGGCTCTTCTTGTTGTTTAGACCCTGCAGGACGGAGGGATAACAGGGTTATATAATGAAGATCTCTTGGCAGAGCAATTACATTTGTTATGAATGTTATTTAAGATTGTATTTGCCGGGGCTGGGGTCAGTGTGGTTTAAAGCAGTGATGGGTGATTGTGCAGCGCGGATGTGCTGTGGAAATCAGTCACATTTGCCACAAGGCCTGTATCTTACAACATCAGTTGGAAGTAAAACAGTTTTAATAACCAAAGAGGCAGTGAACAGTAAACATGACTGACTGGCTGGCTGAGCATGAACACACAAAGCACACACTGTTCATCCAGCGTTGTTCTACCCTGACAGCACAACATTTTCTGTCGAGTCGATCACTACTTGGACAACAGCGCTCCCTGCTGGCTGAGCGTCAGAAGTGAAACGTGAAGCGTTAGCCACAGACATCCAGCAGGCTTTCATCCTTCCACCCATGAGCCAGGGAAAAGCCCACCTCCAACAGCTGGTTCAGCGCGGCCACAGAGCTCAACTCGTTAAAGTCGATGAGGGAAGAAGCCAGGGTCCTGAGGAAGCTCACATCTGGAACACAGGGAGGGGGGACACAGAGGGTAAAGGTCACAGCTCGTCCCTGTGGAGGGGGGGGGGGGGGGTGGGAAGGAGGGGGGGAGGGGGGGGAATATGGGGCAGAGGGGCGGACCTTTGATGTTGCTCTGGAAGAGCTGGGGCAAGATCCCGTTAGGAGCCAGCTGGTGAAACACACATCGCAGGAACTGCTTGGCCACGCCCGCCGCGTTCCCCGGGATCAGCAGGCTGCACACACACACACACACACACACACAGAACAGCTGTACCCATCTTTATCTGTACCCTTCTGTCCAAAGCATTGCCGTCAATATGTGCTGACTGCATTCAGCTTTGTTTAAAATACGTCACGACGGATGTGGCGTTTCATACCTTTCAGCTTGTCCAGAGCAGTTGCCACTGGAAGCCAGCCTGAAACGAGACGTGTTGATGAGAGTGCAGACACACACACAGAGAAGCACAGTGAGCAACTGGCTCTTCACTTCACTTCAAGTTCATCCACTTTATTCGGCCTCAAGGGGCAGTTTGGAGAAGCATGTAGAGAAGGACCATTAACGAGTAACATGATACAGGAAACTTTGCATGTGAAAGGCACACAGTGAAATACAGTACATCTGCATGTACAGGTGTGTGGGGAGGTCTTTCATGTACAGGTGTGTGGTCAGGTCTGTCATGTACAGGTGTGTGGGGAGGTATTTCATGTACAGGTGTGTGGTCAGGTCTGTCATGTACAGGTGTGTGGTCAGGTCTGTCATGTACAGGTGTGTGGTCAGGTCTGTCATGTACAGGTGTGTGGTCAGGTCTGTCATGTACAGGTGTGTGGGGAGGTCTTTCATGTACAGGTGTGTGGGGAGGTCTGGTGTGTGGTCAGGTCTGTCATGTACAGGTGTGTGGTCAGGTCTGTCATGTACAGGTGTGTGGGGAGGTCTGGTGTGTGGTCAGGTCTGTCATGTACAGGTGTGTGGTCAGGTCTGTCATGTACAGGTGTGTGGGGAGGTCTGGTGTGTGGTCAGGTCTGTCATGTACAGGTGTATGGTCAGGTCTGTCATGTACAGGTGTGTGGGGAGGTCTGGTGTGTGGTCAGGTCTGTCATGTACAGGTGTGTGGTCAGGTCTGTCATGTACAGGTGTGTGGGGAGGTCTGGTGTGTGGTCAGGTCTGTCATGTACAGGTGTGTGGGGAGGTCTGGTGTGTGGTCAGGTCTGTCATGTACAGGTGTGTGGTCAGGTCTGTCATGTACAGGTGTGTGGGGAGGTCTGGTGTGTGGTCAGGTCTGTCATGTACAGGTGTGTGGTCAGGTCTGTCATGTACAGGTGTGTGGGGAGGTCTGGTGTGTGGTCAGGTCTGTCATGTACAGGTGTGTGGTCAGGTCTGTCATGTACAGGTGTGTGGGGAGGTCTGGTGTGTGGTCAGGTCTGTCATGTACAGGTGTGTGGGGAGGTCTGGTGTGTGGTCAGGTCTGTCATGTACAGGTGTGTGGTCAGGTCTGTCATGTACAGGTGTGTGGGGAGGTCTGGTGTGTGGTCAGGTCTGTCATGTACAGGTGTGTGGTCAGGTCTGTCATGTACAGGTGTGTGGGGAGGTCTGGTGTGTGGTCAGGTCTGTCATGTACAGGTGTGTGGGGAGGTCTGGTGTGTGGTCAGGTCTGTCATGTACAGGTGTGTGGTCAGGTCTGTCATGTACAGGTGTGTGGGGAGGTCTGGTGTGTGGTCAGGTCTGTCATGTACAGGTGTGTGGTCAGGTCTGTCATGTACAGGTGTGTGGGGAGGTCTGGTGTGTGGTCAGGTCTGTCATGTACAGGTGTGTGGGGAGGTCTGGTGTGTGGTCAGGTCTGTCATGTACAGGTGTGTGGTCAGGTCTGTCATGTACAGGTGTGTGGGGAGGTCTGGTGTGTGGTCAGGTCTGTCATGTACAGGTGTGTGGGGAGGTCTGGTGTGTGGTCAGGTCTGTCATGTACAGGTGTGTGGTCAGGTCTGTCATGTACAGGTGTGTGGGGAGGTCTGGTGTGTGGTCAGGTCTGTCATGTACAGGTGTGTGGGGAGGTCTGGTGTGTGGTCAGGTCTGTCATGTACAGGTGTGTGGTCAGGTCTGTCATGTACAGGTGTGTGGTCAGGTCTTTCATGTACAGGTGTGTGGGGAGGTCTGGTGTGTGGTCAGGTCTGTCATGTACAGGTGTGTGGTCAGGTCTGTCATGTACAGGTGTGTGGGGAGGTCAGGTGTGTGGTCATTGCTGTACCTTCCTACAGACTGCACGATGTCCAGCAGCAGGGGAGCTGCCATCTCAGGGCTGAGGTGGACGAACATGGACAGAACCACCACAGCCAGACCCAGGGTCTCCTCATCATACTCCTCCAGCACCGCCCCGCAGTCACGACACCTGGGACACAGCACACACAACTGGTATACACACACACCTGGGACACAGTACAGCTGTCACACAGACCTGGTATACACACACACACACACACATGGTATACACACACACAGATACACACACACACACTCAGATACACATACACACAGAGAAATACACACACACACACTCACAGAGATACACGCACGCACACACTCACACACACTCAGGTACACACACACACTCTCACACACTGAGATACACACACACACATGCACTCTCACATACTCATGAACAGACATACACAGGTTCCAGCCATACAGACACGCACACACACTATCAACCTGGCTTGGCTGACATGTTGGTGCGTAGTGATTGGTTGACGCACCTGTCAGTCATGGTGGCGGGCTGCTCATCGATGAACTCCTCGGGGGCGGGCACGAACATGCTGACGGTGCTGGGGGCCGAGAGCAGGCTGGTCTTGGTGGGGCCTGGACACAACACAGCTACATCAGCCTTTAGGAGACACTCACCAAACACCAGTAGGGGAGGGTGTAGCTTAGTGGTTAGAGCACTTGACTGTAGATCAAGAAGCTTCAGATTCAAATCCCCCCTCGCCTCATCCCCTGATGTCTCACCTGTCTCCCAGGTGCTGATGTTGTGGGGGGCGCTGGACTGGTGTTCCAGCTGTCTCTTCATCAGCTGGCTCATGGTCAGAGCGCCCAGAGAGCCTCTCTTCACCTGGCGGTACTGAGCTGGGTACACACACACACACAGAGTATATATTCAGGGGGTTGTCATTTCAACTACTCTTCAAAATCTTGCTCCAGTAGCTAAGGCAACAAGCTAGTTTATTGGGAGAAGCTGATGTTCTGAGTTTGAAATCAAAATGAGATGAGGTTAGAGCCATGAGGTACTGGCTGAGTGGGGTTAGAGCCATGAGGTACTGCCTGTGTGGGGTTAGCGCTGTGAGGTACTGGCTGTGTAGGGTTAGAGCTATGAGGTACTGCCTGTGTGGGGTTAGCGCTGCGAGGTACTGGCTGTGTAGGGTTAGAGCTATGAGGTACTGCCTGTGTGGGGTTAGAGCCATGAGGTACTGCCTGTGTGGGGTTAGAGCCATGAGGTACTGGCTGTGTGGGGTTACAGCTATGAGGTACTGGCTGTGTGGGGTTACAGCTATGAGGTACTGGCTATGTGGGGTTAGAGCCATGATCAATAATCGTACTGTTCAACGTACGTGTATTTCTTTGATTCGTTTCAGTTTTTGCTTTCATAGCCTCCCTGTGTGTTTTCTGATTGTTGTTTTTAATCGTTTAACTGTACAAGTTTAAGTATTATACTTGTGGAGTCACTACTTGATAAAAAAAAACTGAGAGAATAGGAAACAAATAAATATATTTGGTCAAAACATGAAAAAACTGGTGTAAAAAATCGAACAAACAAAAGGTCAAAAACTTTTAATGACCCGATGACCACAATCAGTTAGATCAGTCTTGAGAATCAGGTGAAAGTATTTGGGTCCTACTTGACACTGAGGAACGGTTGCTGGCTTCAGGTTTAGCAGCTTGGAGGGTGGGGGCAGAGGCCGACTCGCGAGACTTGTCCAGGGCAGACACAACCTTGTGATCTGCAAAGCAACGCTCGATGAGTGAAGGGCCGGGAATTTCCTGTGCCCTAAATTACCATGGCAGCAGACACCCGATGTGTATAAGCTGTCTGTTTTAAAGTACAGGGTGCTTATTTTCATTTCTACCATTTAATTAGGGAGAGGAAGGTTGTCACAGTTTGTTGTTATGCTATTTACAGTGCCAGTAAATCTTCTGGGTGATGCAATTTATAGATGTGCTGGCTAGTGGTTTTGAGATCACCTCCTTCATGAGATTATTCACCTACATTAAGTAGCAACATCTTTAGGTGTCTGTTTAAAGTGAAGGCCAACAACACTGATCATTTTTACGAAAATATGAGATTTCTCTCGTTGTTACAGTTTCCTCTTTCCCTCCGTTCGATGTTTCTTTCAGCTTTTTGTTAAAGTGTTCTGGATGCTTGTTAGCCATGGGGTTGGAATGAGGGACGTGATAACAACCACAGCACATCACAGGGAACTGCACAGCGTGGGGGGCAGGCAGATCTGACACTGCCAAGACATAATCACGGAAGAAACAGTAGCTTGTTTAACACTGTGTATAAATGGGAATAGTTGTTTTGCGTTACGTCTGGCAGTTATATGAGGCCTTCAGCCTCCCCCAGCCCCTGCCTCAGCCTCCTTACCTGCCTCCCAGCCCCTGCCTCACAGAATCCCTGCATCCCTGCCTCCCAGCCTCTGCCTCAGCCTCCCAGCCCCTGCCTCAGCCTCCCAGCCCCTGCCTCCCAGCCCCTGCCTCAGCCTCCCAGCCTCATTTACATCACATTTACATTTAGTTATTTAGCAGACGCTCTTATCCAGAGCGACTTACAGTAAGTACAGGGACATTCCCCCCGAGGCAAGTAGGGTGAAGTGCCTTGCCCAAGGACACAACGTCAATTGACACGGCCGGGAATCGAACTGGCAACCTTCAGATTACTAGCCCTATTCCCTAACCGCTCAGCCACTTGACTCGCCTCCCAGCCCCTGCCTCAGCCTCCCAGCCCCTGCCTCCCAGCCCCTGCCTCCCAGCCTCCCAGCCCCTGCCTCAGCCTCCCAGCCCCTGCCTCCCAGCCCCTGCCTCCCAGCCTCCCAGCCCCTACCTCAGCCTCCCAGCCCCTGCCTCCCAGCCCCTGCCTCCCAGCCCCTGCCTCCCAGCCTCCCAGCCCCTGCCTCAGCCTCCCAGCCCCTGCCTCAGCCTCCCAGCCCCTGACTCAGCCTCCCAGCCCCTGCCTCAGCCTCCCAGCCCCTGCCTCCCAGCCCCTGCCTCAGCCTCCCAGCCCCTGACTCAGCCTCCCAGCCCCTGCCTCAGCCTCCCAGCCCCCCAGCCCCGGCCTCCTCACCGGCCTCGGCAGCCTGCTCCCCCAGCTTGTCCAGGGTGTTGAAGGAGATGTCCAGGTACTCCCTCTGGATGGCGCTCACGGCGATCTTCCTCTGCTTGCGTTGCCGCGGCACGATCTGGATCTTAAACTCGGCCTCGTCCTCGTCGTCCTCGTCGTCCGGCTTCAGGTCGCTGTCGTCCTCGTCCCCGAGCTCGTAGTCTTCCTCGTCTTCCTCCTCCTCCTCGTCCCCGTTGCTGTTGTCCGGGTGTTCCGGGGTCAGGGGCACGGCTGTGTCCTCTGGGATGTCCAGGAAGATGGTCCTGCCGGAGGGACTGGACCCCAGCGTCACCCCGGCCTCGGGGCACATGTCATCCACAGACGAGTCAGGGACGGCGGGCGACTTCTTCAGCAGATCCCTCTTCTGCTTCAGGGTCAGGGGGCTCTCCAGACCCTGATCTCTGGAGAGCTCCGGCCGGTCGGGCAGGTCCAGGGAGGCGTTTGGAGTCAGCAGGCTGGGCCTCTTCTCTCCCAGCTGCAGGGGGCTCCCTCTAGGGGGGGCCTCTGTGGTCCTCCGCTCCCTGGAGCTGTCCTCCACGGGGGACAGCCTCGGCGCCCTGCTGCCGGGCGGAGAGGCATGGGCTCGGGCAGTGCCGTTCAAGCGGACGCCCACCACGGCGCTCAGGTCGAACTCCTCGTCGCTCTCCACGATCCTCAGCGGCGGCAGGGGCTCGAACACCAGAGAGTCGCTGTCGGACATGGAGAGGATGGAGTGCTTCTCCGGGATGGAGGTGCAGTCGGAGGAGAGGTCGATGAGGTCCGGGTCGTCCTTCCCCTGGACCGAGCCCCCGGAGAGGGGAGAGTCCAGGCCGGGCTTGTCCTCCAACGTCTCCATGCAGCTGAGACGCACCTCTGGGATGACCGGCCTGGAGCTGTTCGACTGACCCCCGCGCGACCCCCGCTGGTCCCAGGCCTCCCCGGCCTCCACCCGACACGACGAGCCGTCAGAGGAGCTCTTCCCCTGGGGCTCGCCCCGCCGGGGGTTGGAGGTGGTGGAGGACGGGGGCGCGGGCGGCACCTGCAGGTCGCAGCGGTCGATGCAGGACTTGCGTCGGTGCTCGTCCAGGTTGTAGAGGATGGAGTCGGTGTTGGTGATGTCCAGGGACTTCTGCTTGTGCATGGCCTGCAGGCGTTTCTTCCTGGTGCTCTCCTCTCTCACGCAGTGCAGGAGGCTGTCCTGCAGGGCGCTGGCCTCACGGTACTCCGAAAGCTCGATCTCACCTGACACACACACACACACGTACAAGCACACACGCACACACACACACACATGTACAAGCACATACACGCACATACAAGCACACACACACACACACGTACAAGCACACACACAAAGAGAGAGAGAGAGAGAGAGAGAGAGAGAGAGAGAGAGAGAGAGAGAGAGAGAGAGAGAGAGAGAGAGAGAGAGAGAGAGAGAGAGAGAGAGAGAGAGAGAGAGAGAGAGAGAGAGAGAGAGAGAGAGAATGACACTCACATTTTGAACAATACCTATTTGTTAATACACAGGCACTGTGCATTGTTTCCTACTCTTCTGTGCGTTCAGCTCCACAGGCTGGTACTTGACAGACTTGCTGCCTCCGATCCTCTTCAGGCGGGCGAAGAAGGTCTGCGACTCCTTGTTCCCCGCTCCGGTCGGGGTGTCGTGGACATCCGACTCGTCGAACACACTGTCTTCCTCTGAAAGAGAGTAAACAAAACAGTCACAGAACAGGAAAGGGAGATGAAGGTGTTTCAGAAACCAAAACAGTCACAGAACAGGAAAGGGAGATGAAGGTGTTTCAGAAACCAAAACAGTCACAGAACAGGAAAGGGAGATGAAGGTGTTTCAGAAACCAAAACAGTCACAGAACAGGAAAGGGAGATGAAGGTGTTTCAAAACAGTCACAGAACAGGAAAGGGAGATGAAGGTGTTTCATGGAGATTAAGGTGTTTCAGGGAGGTGTTTCAGGGAGATGAAGGTGTTTCAGGGAGGTGTTTCAGGGAGATTAAGGTGTTTCAGGGAGATTAAGGTGTTTCATGGAGATGATTTCATGTGTTTCAGGGAGGTGTTTCAGGGAGATGAAGGTGTTTCAGGGAGGTGTTTCAGGGAGATGAAGGTGTTTCAGGGAGATGGTGTTTCAGGGAGATGAAGGTGTTTCAGGGAGGTGTTTCAGGGAGATGAAGGTGTTTCAGGGAGGTGTTTCAGGGAGATGAAGGTGTTTCAGGGAGATGAAGGTGTTTCAGGGAGGTGTTTCAGGGAGATGAAGGTGTTTCATGGATCAACAGGCCCTGACGGAGCTCACCCTTCTCCTTCTCGCTGTAGCGGCTGATGTTGGAGTTGTCGCTGTAGAGGGGTCCGGCCGCGGCGTGGGGCCTGCAGCTGTGGTACTGGGCGTTCAGGGTGTTGATGGTGATGTGGATCAGATGGAGGACCACCTTACTCATATCCATGTCCTTGTAGGGGTACTGCAACACAGGGTGGAGGGGGCGAGACAGGGAACTGTGAGGCCAACAGATTGTAACATTGTGTTAATTTAGCAGAAGCTTTCCTTCAAAGTGACTTCAAAGGGGTTGGATTTGAACCTGCGACTTTCAGATCTGCAGTCAAACGCTACTGAGCTATCCCCAATGTTTACATTACATTTATGCATTTAGCAGACGCTTTTATCCAAAGCGACTTCCAAGAGAGAGCTTTACAAAAGTGCATAGGTCACTGAACATAACAACGAGAACATTGTGGGTAACCAAACATGAAGCATACATTGTGAAAACCAAATAAGTCCCAAAGGGAAGAACCGTAAGAGCATGTAGTTAGACAAGTCACAATTAATGAAGTCCAGTACCTTGTAGAGAATGACCAGCAGGGTTTTGAGCCACATCTGCCTGATGTGGGGCTTGAGGGCCCAGAGAGAGCAGCGGGGGGGCTGCTGGAAGTAGTGACGGAGCTGAGGACAGGTGCAGTACTTCAACACCTGCACCACCAGGGGGAGCAGCTGCTTGCCCAGGCCAATGTTGTAGTCCATCACCTGGGAGACATCAACACAGTCTGTCATTATCACTAGGCCCGGGCAGGAACCGAGTTAGGTCACGATTGGCTCTCGTTTTAACTTGGTACCAGAGATGGGAAGTAATGAAGTACAAATACTTTGTAACTGTACTTAATGTTTTAAAGGTTGCAAAAATATTTATGATTTTTGTTTTTGCTCAAATATTTTGGAAAGGTTTAAAAAGGTTTTTTGAAAAAAAATTGTAAAAAACAGTTTTGACAAAAAAATTCTAAGGTTGAAAATATATTTTCAAAAATAGTTTCTAAAGGTTGCAATTTTATAATAAATTGATGATTTCATAACATTTTTACATTTGAATAATTTAGCACTTTTGTCCAAAACAATGGAATACAAATGAAGGTATTAGCTATTGAAAGCTAGTCAGAATCTGTCTAGGGTTAGGATTATGGTACCCTAACCCCAACCCCTAACGACGCCCCACACCTGTGCGATGCCAGCGATGAAGGCGTTGAAGCAGGTGGAGGTACGCATCTTCTGGGGAGCGATCATGAAGCAGCCCTCCTGCTGGTCGTACCCCAGCAGGACGTACAGGTGCCTCTTCACCGTGTTGAAGGCCTTGGCGCTGCCGATGTCAGCCTCTGCGCTGCTCTGGTCCTTGGCCATGAACTTCATCAGCACCATGATCAGCTGGTGCACAGTCTGGTGGTCGATACCCGCGTCCTCAGGGAGCAGGTCCCTGATGAGGGAGTCGTCCTCGAGGGAGGGGGTGTGGCCTGGGAGAGGGGCTGAGGCGTCAGGGTTACAGGACGGGAAAAAGCGGGCTGTAGGTGAGGGGGGAGAGGAGGGGGGAGGAGGGGAGAGAGGAGGGGAAGGGTGGTAGGGGAGGAGAGGGGAGGAGAGGGGAGGGGAGAGAGGAGGGGAGGGGAGAGGGGAGGGGAGGGGAGAGAGGAGGGGAGGAGAGGGGAGAGAGGAGCGGAAGGGAGGTAGGGGAGGAGAGGGGAGGAGAGGAGAGGGGAGGGGAGAGAGGAGGGGAGGAGAGTGGAGGGGAGAGAGGAGGGGAGGAGAGGGGAAAGAGGAGCGGAAGAGAGGGGAGAGGATGTAGGGGAGGATGGAAGGAGGGGAGAGAATAGAGGTGATGGAGAGGATAGGTGGGTGGGTGGAGGTGATGGAGAGGAGGGTGGGTGTGGCCAGCAAGCACAAACACAGAGACAGACATGACAGACAGGGTGGACCAGTCATCTCATCTGGTACAATCCACATGGAACACACAGGAGACAGAATCATTCTACCATGGACATCACTGCAACGTGGTCATGGAGTGGAAGGGAAAACACAACATGTAACTGGTGACAAGCTAGCCATTAGCAAGAGTAAACGTGGTCATTTCAACATTATAATGTGTTTGTGATTCATCTTGACAGGACTTCAACTGCGCATGAAATAACAACGAATGTCACGCAAGAACAAACATTGCTTTTTCACATTTACAGTTGGCCAATCGGTTTTTACCAGTGTACAAGATATTATTTCTCCCAATGTGACAATGCTGAAGGAAATGTAGACGGCTCTGTTCTGATAGGATGAGTCAGATTTGGGTAGTTATTTACCTGGCAGGATTTTCTCTATCATATCTCCCAGAGTCGGGGCCGAGTGCTCTTGCCTCGTAAGCCTTAAAGCTAAAAACCACAGATGAAGAACACAATTCAGGAGAATGTTCAGGGGAGGAAGCACAGGACACGTCTGAGCTCTGAGACAAACTCGCTCCACTCTTCACACGGTTCAAAACAACATGGCCTCAAACGTGACGCGTGGATCCTGAGTGGTGCTAAAACGATGCTAACAACAAATAGTTACAATAGCGCTAATCGGCATTTGTTACTGTCAAATAGAGCGAAGCAAACACACTCAACGGAACGCAGTCATAAGTAGGCTAGAGCCCGACCCCCAGAAACTCAGACTGGATTCTGTGCGGAGGAGATGAGGAGGAACGTATGGGAACGTAAGCTTCTTACTCACGGCATGACTAAGAAGCACTGAGAACCTCGATGAGGAACAGGGATTATACACGCGAGTAAACATGAGTGAAGAGAGAGCGAGACAATAGGATCTTGGGAGTAAACACAGGTTCTGACACACAGACAGGCAACCTGACAGACAGACAGGCAGCCTGAAAGACAGACAGGCAGCCTGACAGTTTGTCTGCAGTGCGACCACTCACGTATTCGGTTGCTCAGCGTCTCGGGGAGAGAGAAAGCCCGTTTGGACTCAAACGGGCCCTTCACGCTGTCCCGTAACGAGCGCACGCTCTTCTGACGGTTCCTTGCAAAGCGGGCGCGTCGGATCTTCCACATCGCCGCATCGCTGAGGTTCGCTAAGTTGGTGCGCACGGCTGTGATAGCTAAAAAGATAAATAATAATTTACAACAAATATATTACAATCAGGTAGAAAAGTGAATCTAGTAAAGGATTTGCAGAAAGGCTACACATCACAGTACTTAACACTCTAAAACAATTGTTTTAGTTTAGAGTTTCCCAGACAGGGACAATCCCAGACAGGGACAATCCCAGACAGGGGCGTACTGGTGGGGAAAGGGAACTCCTTGTTGCAGTCCAGGTGTAACTGGGCCTCCAGTGACAGCGTTTCAAACCGGTTGACGAAGAACTCCCAGCTGAGAGCTGGTACTTCCTGCTTCAGGAAGTGCAGCATCAGCAGTTTGCTGAGGATGATGGGCCGGTCGCGCACAACTGTGTCAAACTGGAAATCCAGGCACAGACACAGTCCCTGGAGACACACACACACACACAGACGTAAGCACACCCAGACATACAGACACACACAAGCACACACAGATCAGTCCTTGTTTGTTTTGCAATAACTAATGCATGACATATGTGGGTTTAGGTTGGTTTATGTGCAGTTCTATGGGTGTATGAGAAGCCTTCTGAGACATGCGTGCATGTGTGTGTGTGTGAATATGTGTATGCATGTGTGTGTGCATGCATGAGGGGGGTCAGATGGCTGAGCGGTTAGGGAATCGGGCTATTAATCGGAAGGTTACCGGTTCGATTCCCGGCCATGCCAAATGACCTTGTGTCCTTGGGCAAGGCACTTCACCCTACTTGCCTTGGGGGGAATGTCCCTGTACTTACTGTAAGTCGCGCTGGATAAGAGCGTCTGCTAAATGACTAAATGTAAATGTAATGAGCATGTGTGAGTGTGTACGTGTGCATGAGTGTGTGTGCGTGTGCATGAGTGTGTGCGTGTGCATGAGTGTGTGTGCGTGCATGAGTGTGTGTGCGTGTGCATGAGTGTGTGTGCGTGCATGAGTGTGTGACCTGCAGCGCTGGTCTCTTGATGGTGTCCAGCAGCAGCCTGGCCCTGGTGGCCACGGCCGGGTTCACGTCCTCCACGGACGCCAGGAAGCAGCAGAAGGCGTGGGCCAGAGAGTACTTCAGCAGGTGGTTCTTGGTGACGGAGCCGATGTCCAGGAAGCGACACAGAACCGCCACCTTCTCCACTAGAGGGCGCCACGACAGACACAAGAGGAGAGCAGGACAGGATATGGTCACAGAGAGGAAGAAATAGGGTGGAAAAGTAAACAGGAGATGATAAACATTAGGGTGACCAGACGTCCTGTTGTACCCAGACATGTCCTCTTTTCGAGACCTAAAAAATGCGTCCGGCAGCAGGCAGGGATTCCAAAATTGTCCGGGATTTTGCCTCGTCGGATATTTGTGTTTCTCATGGGTCTTTCACGAACTATTACGCCCTTACAAGTTTTGGAAAGGGTATTTCCCTTACGTTCTACCTTCTTGCGTGAGCTCTGACTGTAGAGAGAACTGTCATTTTGATCAGAAGTGCGGCATGCAATACACAACCAGCACCCCCCCCCCCACACCCCCGTTGACGCGACGAGGTGTTCTCATTTTCACAAACTCAAATCTGGTCACCCTAATAAACATCATCATACATTTGTTTACTACAGTATATGAAACTGTGAGACTGTATAGCTGTTGATAAGATTAGTAAGAGTTAGGGTTAAGGTTATCGTAAGATGAGATAAGTGCTGGTTAATAAGTAACAAGGCCCTTCCAAGATACTTATCAACATGTGTACATGTTAACATGACTTACTACTTACTACAACCTTGTTACCCATAAAACAAAGCTTATTACAAGCACCTGGATCTGAAGTGTTCCTAGATACAGCATCCTCGGTCTGGTGAAGAGGACCTGAGGTGTATTGACAGCCAGAGACAGTAGGTGGCAGTATGGCAGCAGAGATTAACCTGAGTCCGCTGTGACAGCCAGATTGTCTGGGGGTTATGTTGCTGCCTTGGCTCCCGACTGTCTTTTTAGCTTGATTTACACAGACAAGTAAATGACCATCTGTTTGAGAGCAGCTAATACCAGCCGTAATTAGATCATTAGAATTCACCATGATGTGTCTACAAAACCTATTATGACATTATTTAATCGTGCTGCTAGTATTCAGTCTTTGTAATGTGTGCGTTACCTGTCTGTCTGTACAAGTCAGTTCTGTGTGCGTTACCTGTCTGTCTGTACAAGTCAGTTCTGTGTGCGTTACCTGTCTGTCTGTACAAGTCAGTTCTGTGTGCGTTACCTGTCTGTCTGTCTGTACAAGTCAGTTCTGTGTGCGTTACCTGTACACTGTGAAGGAAGCAGGCTGATGCTCTAATTCCACCGCTATGGTTTCTATGGCCCCCCCCTCCCTCTGTCTGTCTCTCTCCCTCTATCTGTCTGTCTCTCTCCCTCTCTCTGTCTGTCTCTCTCCCTCTCTCTGTCTGTCTCTCTCCTTATATCTGTCTCCCTCCCTCTATCTGTCTCTCTCTCTTTCTCAACCTCCACCCTAGAAGAGGAGACTTGACAGCGTCCTCTGACAGTGTCTCAAGGTCACCAGCTCCTCTCTGCCAATCACAGCGCGAGAGAGACCTGATTAATCTGTCTGTTCCTCCACCACCCGGAGTCACAGGGTAACCATGACAACGCCGTCGTAGCGCCTGGTAGGGGGGCGAGGGAGAGGCTCTTTCTGATGTTTCATTCATGGATACCCCCCCCCCCACACACACACACACACTCACCCCCCCCCACCCCACACACACACACACACACACTCACACCCACTCACTCACACTCACACACACACTCACACATACCCACACACACACATACCCACACACTCACACACACAGACACTCACACCCACTCACTCACACACACTCACACACACACTCACACACACACACACCCACTCACTCACTCTCACACACACTCACACACACACTCACACATACCCACACACATACCCACACACTCACACACACACACACACACTCACACACACACATACCCACACACACACTCACACACACACACATTCACTCACTGTGGTGATCAGAAAAGACTCAAACACAGAGAGGCATCCCCCCCCCCCCCCGCGTCTGCTGCCCCCCCTCACCTGCTTCGAAGCGTGTCTTCCAGTCTTTGCTGTTGAAGTTGCTGTCGACCAGGTTCCAGAAGATGTCTGCACCGTGGGAGAGGGACAGGGCGTGGAGGAGCTGGGGCACTGCCAGCGAAGCCAGCTGGCAGAACTCGGACTTCAGCATGGACCACAAGCTGGACACACACACACACATCAAGGAGGGTAGAGCTCAGTGGTTAGAGCACTTGCGCTGCAGATCAAGTGGTCACAGGTTCAAATTTTCCTCCTGTACTATTATAGGTTGCTTCGAAAATAAGCATCAAAATATTTGTTGACATTTTATAATGGGCATGCAAACTTGTAACAGACACACAGACACACACACTCCTGACCTGGGGATGAGCATCTTCTCCTGGATGTAGGCCAGGAACTGGGGGTAGTCCTTCCGAGCCAGGTAGAGACTCTCTCCATGCAGACACAGGATCTTCAGACAGTTCAGCATGTTGAACAGAATGTCCGGCTCCTCGAACTTTGACATGTCCTGCATCACAGAAAATAGATATCACAGTAAAATAGACACAAACATGACATACAGTACTCTATGATGTCCTAGGGGTTTGGCAATTTATGCTTTTTACTCATATAGATTGGTATTCTTGTGAACGGTGTATGGTGTGAATGCTCTCTGGGGAAGCTGGGGAAGGGAGTACCTGCAGAATTGTGTAAATGAGCTTCAGAGACACTGGTAGCTCCTGGTAAGAGAACTTCTTATCAGCATTATTCTTCAGTGCTGTCGGGAAGAACAAGGCTGTCATGTGAAAACAGAAATTCCCAGAGGACTGAAATAATCGGTGGTTCTTTCATGATGATGTCACTGCAATGTTATGCTTTGTTTTTTCTTTGCATCAGTGAGCTCAATGAAGTCTTTGGAGATGTGGGTTTCGACACTGCTGTTCTGCTACCCGGCCCTGACCCTGTGGGAGATGTACGTGGGTTGTCGAGGGAGGGGTCGTGGGTTGTCGAGGGAGACGTACGTGGGTTGTCGAGGGAGGGGTCGTGGGTTGTCGAGGGAGGGGTCGTGGGTTGTCGAGGGAGACGTACGTGGGTTGTCGAGGGAGGGGTCGTGGGTTGTCGAGGGAGACGTACGTGGGTTGTCGAGGGAGGGGTCGTGGGTTGTCGAGGGAGGGGTCGTGGGTTGTCGAGGGAGACGTACGTGGGTTGTCGAGGGAGGGGTCGTGGGTTGTCGAGGGAGGGGTCGTGGGTTGTCGAGGGAGGGGTCGTGGGTTGTCGAGGGAGACGTACATGGGTTGTCGAGGGAGGGGTCGTGGGTTGTCGAGGGAGGGGTCGTGGGTTGTCGAGGGAGACGTACGTGGGTTGTCGAGGGAGACGTACGTGGGTTGTCGAGGGAGGGGTCGTGGGTTGTCGAGGGAGGGGTCGTGGGTTGTCGAGGGAGGGGTCGTGGGTTGTTGAGGGAGACGTACGTGGGTTGTCGAGGGAGGGGTCGTGGGTTGTCGAGGGAGGGGTCGTGGGTTGTCGAGGGAGACGTACGTGGGTTGTCGAGGGAGGGGTCATGGGTTGTCGAGGGAGACGTACGTGGGTTGTCGAGGGAGGGGTCGCTGGGGGTGTCGGTGTGCGTATCGTTGGAGTTGTCTCCTTCCTCCGCCCTGTGCTCCGAGCCCAGGTAGAACTCTGTCTGGGGCAACAACAGAGTGTCCTCCAGACTGTCTGTAGGTTCCTGCAGGAAACATGATGTGGTTGTGTCTTTTAATACGAGGTAAGGTTCAAGGATGGAATTTAGGTTTCCCTCATTTTGCTTGTGTTGGTGTGCTTGTGCGTGTGTGTTTCTGTGTGTGTCTGAGTGTGTATGTGTGTGTTTCTGTGTAAGTGTGTGTGTGTTTCTGTGTGTGTGTCTGTGTGTGTTTCTGTGTGTGTATGTTTCTGTGTGTGTGTGTGTGTCTCACCACCAGCCGTATCTCCTCTCCGGGGGTGAGTCTCTCCAGGAGCTCAAAGCCCAGCTGGTAGCACAGGATGCTGGACTGGCACAGGCTGCACTCTGGGGCCTTCTCGTCCTTCTGACAGGTGTGTGAGCCACCCCAGGGGGCCTGGAACACGTTGTTGATGATGCCCACCACATCTTTCCCCAGGCTGCTCTCCAAACCCAGCATCACGCCCTCGTCATGCAGCTCCATCTGGGCCCGAAGGGGTGGGGCGAGGGGTGGGGGGGGGGTGAGAGAGAGAGAGAGAGAGAGAGAGAGAGAGAGACAGCAAACGATGGAACAGCAGGAAGGAAGGAGAGGGGGTGATGGAACGTCACATTCCCACAGTGGTGCCGTGTGTACAGCAGCTAACCTCCTCGTGGAGGTGAGCAAGCAAGCTTGTGTGTGTGTGTATGTGAGTGTGTGTGTGTGTGTTTGTGTGCGTGTGAGTGCTTTGGACGTGTGCTGTGTTTTGTGATACGGTAACTCGAGGACACAGACCGTTCGACAACCGACGTCTTGTCATAACTACGCACTTCTGAGCCTCGATCTTCCGCTGTACTCTCTATATACACTATTTATACGTCGCTCTGGATAAAAGCGTCTGCTAAATGAATATAAATGTAAACAGTAAACAGTACAGTTCTATGGGCATGAAGTGAAGCCCAAGTGTTTGTAAAAAGCATACTATGCTAACCATTTCAATTTGATTTAACAGGAGGCCACTGATCTCTGCGGAGGGCGGGCCGTTCACCTGTTTGAGGATGAGGTCGAACATGAGGATGAAGCAGCCTAGGTTCATGTCGTCATCATCGCAGTCCAGGTCCAGGGCGCAGTGCCCGGTGGCGTGGCCCAGGTTCTTGAAGGGGCTGCTGTACAGGGGGCTCCTGAAGGGGCTGGGGAAGGGGCTGAGGGTGAGGCCGCGACGGCCTGGGTCTGACACCACGCTCACCTGCGTCCAACACACACGTGTACAGTACACACAAAATACACACACACACACGTAATACACACACAGTACAGACACACACAATACACATGCAAACACACATACACACACATACACACACCTCAATATTTCTACTAAAATGAACATGCAGAAAAGCGAAAATATCTTCACAAGTTGCTGAACTTAGACCTATACGGTACATCTAAGAGGTGGCAATTAAGCCTCTTTAAGCAGCACTATATTTAGACTTCCCCGGTTACCACAGCAACCAGCACAGTGCCCGCAATCGTTCGACCACAGAAGCGAACAGAAACCGTGTGTTTCACATCGCTACTGACACGACTGCTTCAGTCAGAGAACCACCATTCTAGAGGCACCTCAATTCTCTCTTTTCTTTCTCTGCGACTCCGTCACAGACGGAGTCGTCTGTGACGGCACAGACGGTGTTTACCCTCCGCGCCCCCGGATTCTCCGTCAGCTCTGAGGCCCGGGTCTTCCTTTGATTGGCCAGCTCCTTCACAGAGTTCACCCCGTCAGAGAACATCCCGATCAGCAGCTGCAGAGGAACTACGATGTCCAGCTCAGACAGCACCTGCAGAGGACACACACAGACACACACACACACACACACACAGAGACACAAACACACACACAGAGAGACACACACACAGACACACACACACAGACAGACACACAGAGACACACACACACACAACGTGAACACTGAATATTAATCATGCCTCTCACTCCTGTTCCGTATCTGTTTCATGACCCATATTCTGCTATTGGCTGTTGTCTTCTATTGATCACAGCCGTGACAGAGAGACAGACACCCGCTCCAGTATATAGGGCACCACACTGGGAGAGCAGAATGGAGAAGTCGACCCCCCCACCCCCCTATCTAACTCTCCTTCCCTCCCCAGTCTCATCCTGGGCAGGGTGACCCAGATCCATATTCAGCAGGGCCCCTGCCCTGACACTCACACACCACGACAACCTGTTCATTTCACACCTAGAAGTAAACCACAGGATATGAAACAGACTCTCAGGTGTGTGTGTCAGTGTGTATGTGTCAGTGTGTGTCAGTGTGTATGTGTCAGTGTGTGTGTGTCTGTCAGTGTGTGTGTGTCAGTGTGTATGTGTCAGTGTGTGTGCGTCAGTGTGTGTGTGTGTGTGAGGGAGAGAGAGAACGTGAGGTACACGGTGAATGCCTGTACGTCAGAGCCTGCATTTGCTTACGCAACAGGGTTGAATCGGTTTGAATACTGCCCACCCACGCAGTCAAAGAGCCGCCTTCTCAGGAGGCGAGGCTGGTTAAAGAGGTGCTCATGAGAGGGGGTTTGAAAGTCAAATCCCAGAGTGGGCAGGAGAAGGCACTACTGACGAGCGTCAGGTGAGGCGTGTGTGTGTGTGTGTGTGTGTGTGTGCGCGTGTGTGTGTGTGTGCGTGTGTGCGTGTGTGCGTGTGTGCGTGTGTGTGTGTACTCACATGCAGCCAGAGCAGAGCCTGCTCTTGCACAGACGCCGGGTACCCTGAGAATCTACAGCTGATGAAACCAAACATCTCCTCCATGGAGAAGGGCAATGGACACAGCTCGATGTCGAACATCTTACTACAGAGAGAAGGACGAGAGACAAGAGAGAGAAGAGGGGGGGGAGAGAGAGAGGGGGAGACACGGAGGAGGGAGAGGTGGAGGCGGAGAGAGGAGAGAGGAGCTTGATGAAGCTTCGACGGTCACACGGTCAGCATCCACAGCCTGGTGCTCCAGTAGAGGCTCCGCGTGTTCAGTACCTGAGGACTTCTCTGAACTCCTTCAGCTGGTTGTCGGGCACCTCAGTGCGGATGGCCTCCAGCCACTCGGGCATGAAGCACTCCCAGAGCGGCTGGCTGATGACGTTGTAGGGGATCAGGCACAGGATGCGGTTCAGCCCCTCCTTCAGCTGGGTCACCGTGCTGCATGACTTGTCCCAGTAGCCCCCCGCCTGCAGACAGGGAGGTCAGCAGGCTGTCATCACTCACCGTCACCCAGCGGGCGGTAAGCCCTCTCCTCTCCTGTCATGTGACACCTCCTGAAGTGCTCCATTGTGGCTTCGACAGCTCACATTCACACACCGGTCATCAGGCACCCTCAGACCCACTCGTTAGCCCTCCGCTTCCCCAAGCACACTCCTCCCACCTCCCTCCCACTCAAGCCCCTCCCCCCTTCCTCACTCACCCTGGCGAACTCCACCGGCTTGGGCAGCAGGCACATCACCATGACGTCGAAGCGCACGTCGCAGACGGTCTTGAGCCACTTGGTGACGAACTGGGGCTTGAGCTTCTCCACCAGGCTGCCCACCTCGTCGTCCAGCATGTAGGCGGTGGAGTGGAACCACTGGAACACCATGCTCACCAGCCGCGCCAGGCTCTCTGTGGGGGTGTTCTCGCTGGGGGTGCACAGGCTCACCTGCAGGGAGGGCCGTGGGGGGGGGGCGAGGGGGCGTGGGGGGGGTGATGGAGCAGGGGGGGGAGAAAGGGAGTGGGGGGGGTGATGGAGCAGGGGGGGGGAGAAAGGGAGTGGGGGGGGTGATGGAGCAGGGGGGGGGAGAAAGGGAGTGGGGGGGGTGATGGAGCAGGGGGGGGAGAAAGGGAGTGGGGGGGGTGATGGAGCAGGGGGGGGAGAAAGGGAGTGGGGGGGGTGATGGAGCAGGGGGGGGGAGAAAGGGAGTGGGGGGGGTGATGGAGCAGGGGGGGGAGAAAGGGAGTGGGGGGGGTGATGGAGCAGGGGGGGGGAGAAAGGGAGTGGGGGGGGTGATGGAGCAGGGGGGGGGAGAAAGGGAGTGGGGGGGTGATGGAGCAGGGGGGGGGAGAAAGGGAGTGGGGGGGGTGATGGAGCAGGGGGGGGGAGAAAGGGAGTGGGGGGGGTGATGGAGCAGGGGGGGGGAGAAAGGGAGTGGGGGGGGTGATGGAGCAGGGGGGGGGAGAAAGGGAGTGGGGGGGGTGATGGAGCAGGGGGGGGGAGAAAGGGAGTGGGGGGGGTGATGGAGCAGGGGGGGGAGAAAGGGAGTGGGGGGGTGATGGAGCAGGGGGGGGGAGAAAGGGAGTGGGGGGGTGATGGAGCAGGGGGGGGGGAGAAAGGGAGTGGGGGGGGTGATGGAGCAGGGGGGGGGAGAAAGGGAGTGGGGGGGTGATGGAGCAGGGGGGGGGGGAGAAAGGGAGAGGAGAAAGAAAGAAAGATGGAGACAGTTCGGTATGGCATCAAGGTTGAGTGGGACTCCTCTTCCCCAGGACTACATTTTACATTTTAGTCATTTAGCAGACGCTCTTATCCAGAGCGACTTACAGTAAGTACAAGGGAATTCCCCCTGCGGCAAGTAGGGTGAAGTGCTTTGCCCAAGGACACAACATCATTTTGCACGGCCTGGGTATCGAACCGGGAATCGAACCGGCAACCTTCTGATTATAATAGCCCAATTCCCTAACCGCTCAGCCATCTGACCCCCAGGACTAGGACAGAGCCCACCCACCAGGAACCAGATGCCGAACTGACTGAGCAGCCTCTGGTCGTGCTGGTCATCCTCTTTGTTGTCAAAGTCGATGTTGTCCAGGGAGTGGTGGGAGGCAGACAGGCCCATCTGACGTCGCCTGGTCAGCTCAAACTCCCTCTGCTCCGCGTGGATCTCTGCCTCCTTCAGAAGGCTGGGGGAGGACCGTGGGGGGGGGGGAGCGGGGGGAGGGAGGAGCAGGGGGTGGAGAACGAGAGAGAGGAGTCATAACAGAGAGAGAGTGTGTGTGTGTGTGTGTGTGTGTGTGTGTGTGTGTGTGTGTGTGTGTGTGAAAGTAAGCGAGAAAGATAATAAACTGACTCATATCTACTTATAAATGATGTATGGTGCTACTTAGGTCTGCTGGTGTATGTGTGTGTGTGTGTGAGAGAGAGAGAGAAAGAGAGAGAGAGAGAGGTGAGTGACAGAGTACAGAGAGAGTACAGAGACAGAGTGAGAGAGTGAGAGTGAGAGAGAGAGAGAGAGAGAGAGAGAGAGAGAGAGAGAGAGAGAGAGAGAGAGAGAGAGAGAGAGAGAGAGAGAGAGAGAGAGAGAGAGAGAGAGAGAGAGAGAGAGAGAGAGAGAGTTTGAGAGAGTGAGAAAGAGAGAAAGAGAGAGAGAGAGAGTGTGAGAGAGAGTGAGAGAGAGTGAGAGAGAGAGCTCCAGACCTGATCACAGCCTCCACGGTGCAGACCAGCTCCTCGGCTCCACACTCCCGGGTGTTGATGGGCGGGGGGGAGGTCTGGTACAGATGGGTCTCCGCCGCAGCCCCCACCTCGCTGATGTGGTGGTTGACATGGCAACGCTTGCAGTAGCGGACGGGACGGTTGCCATGGCGCCCACAGCAGCCAGCTGAGAAGCAGGTGACAACCGCCCTCCTGACATGAGAGCTGCAGTTCTACAGAGGGGGAGGGGGGAAGGAGGAGGAGGGGAGGAGGGGAGGAGGGGGGAGGGAGTAATGGACAGAGAGATAACAGAAGTAATGGAGAAAGGAGAACTGGGGTGATTTATGTGTTTAAGAAACTAAAGGAGACGAATGGGAAACACACCGAGGAGACTTTGGAGCTGAGGAAGGACATGTGTCCAATCCTGCGTGATTGTGCTGGAAATGTTGCTGGTCAAACAATAGTAGGTATTCATCTTCCCTACATGTAGCTTTGTGGAGTCTCACTTTACTGGAAATAGAAAGGGTGGCATTGAGGGGACAGAACTAATCTGATCAGCCACTGAGAGCTTTGGCCATTACCGAGACCCATTAGCACCTATCACATGAACAGATCTGCAGTCTGGCTTCCCTCTGACCTCTCCCTCACGCTGAAGCAGCACATCCTCTAACAACACAACAGAGATAACGCATTCAGCAACATGTAGAGACAAGTCACTGAAGAGTACAGGGGAGATGAAAAGGGGAGGTTAGAGCACTAGCTCGGTGGTTAGAGCACTTGACTGCTAATCAACAGGTCAGAGGCTCTCCTCCTTCTCTGTTCTTTGCTTTGTTGTTTTTGAACCATCTGCTGAATAAACACATTAACATGAATAGGGCACTCGTACAAAATCTACTTCCTGTTTCGGCGAGAGATCTGATGAGGGGATGAACTTCAGAAAGAGCATTCTGGGTTTCTGCTGCCTGGTGTGACCGGGGGGGAATACTACTCTAGTCCTCTCTTTTCTGCCGTTGCTCAGACAGACAGACACACCTCACTGTCAGGACACCGACCCTGCTGGTAGTAAGCTGAGAGCTGGCGCCGGGCCAGGTAAGAGTTTAAAAAGCTTTCTGCGTGAGGACAAAGGCTGTGGATTAAAACTGCAGGACGGAGGACAGCTGTTTCCCATGACAACCCCCAGGCGACAGCTCGGCAGTGACACAGTACCTGTTTCGCCTCGGCAACAGACCAGGTCTGTGTGTCTCTGTGGAGACCAGAAGGGAACCGCGGTGCCCTTGGGATTGTGTTCCGGAACAAACATCGCACACTGCCAGTTCCATTAGAACCAGGTAGTCCGTCAGAGGAAGGCTCTACTGAATGGACGTCTCAAAGACACACTCGAAAAAAGGGCTCTTGAAACACCTCTTAGTGAAATGTTGAAGCGTTGAAATGCCAAAGTTCAAGAGCCAGTCACTGACTCACTCCTTTAAATTAGAGACGACAACAGCAGTCATTCACTAACATGATATCATGTAGGTGAAAAATGCTACTGGAGCCCAGTAGGAAAAAAATCAATGACTGGATGTTATTGTCGATGAGCGGTGTGTTGGGATTAGCAGGTGAGGCACACACACCACAAACACAACACAACAAACCAAAAAATCACAGTGTAGCGGAAAGCTGACATGACAGTCTAGGGAGGTTAGGCTCAAGGAAAGAATCTATGTTATAGATGCAAAGCCACCCACAGGCGTAATGAATACAGCCCTTTGAGAACTGGATCCTCCATTAGTGCGATGCTCAATTGGAGGCTAATCAATAGGTGTGTAAATGGCCGTGGAACACAATGCAATGAAGCTGACGACAACATGGATGTACAACACCAACATCAAACCTGATCTTACCTTCTTTTGACAAATAGCCGAAATCTCAGCTGTGAAGACGAGGTGAGAGGGGGAGAATATTCACAGCGGAATACAGTTCCAAAAACAGCTTGAAACCTGTGTGTGTGTGTGTGTGTACAGCGTGTGTGTACATCTGTGTGTGAGAATACACGTGTGTGTGAGCGTGCGTGCCTGCGAGGAAAAGAGAGGCTGTTTCTGGTATTTGCCAGCGCTCACCTTGGGGCAGAAGAACATCAACGAGCCACTCAGCGTGGTCTCTGGAAAGGTCAAACAGTGGATCAACAAACAGATACTTGCACAGTCTCCTGTGAACTCCTCAGAGTGTAAATACATTCATCTGCACCACTCACAAGCTCACATTAAATACCCCTCCTCAAGACCAAAAAAGATGTTGAACACAATACCAGGAAAAAAAAGACAAATTTAGAAAAACAGCAACAACATGCATGCCACAAGTGAAAGGAAATGAGTGAATCCTCTGTTCAGTGATGATCTCATTATCTGCACAGGGAAATTACGTAACCATGGAAATGCTCAGCCTGGGGGATGAAGAGGGGGGGGAGGCGGCAGGTGAGGCGTGTTCAGGACGGACTCTCGTTCAGAGGAGCAGGTGAAGGGAGAGAGAGAGAGAGAGAGAGAGAGAGAGAGAGAGAGAGAGAGAGAGAGAGAGAGAGAGAGAGAGAGAGAGAGGGCTGATGGATGAAAACATACCCTGCGATTCTTTGGCTGCACTCTTCACAGATGTAGAGAGGGGGGGGCTTGTCTCCAAGGGCAACGGAGAGGGTGGGATCTATGCACATCTGAGGTGGGGGGGTCAAGGGGGGGGTAAACACACACACAGACAAGCTCAGAAACGGTTGCACACCTGGATCTGGACCACAGCAGAGGCGTCGCCGGCGGTTACATGGAATGTCGGGTTCTAAAGACGCCGAAGAGGTTCTAAAGAGGGTTCTAAAGAGGGTTCTAAAGAGGGTTCTAAAGAGGGTTCGAAAGAAGGTTTTAAAGAGGGTTCTAAAGAGGGTTCCAAAGACATTTGACGTTGTTTACACTCTGCATGTTTGCCACTCGTGGTTCAAACTCAAACTATTCGACACGCGGTTATTGTAAGATTCCCTTCTTCCTGTCTGTGTGGGCGTCTGTGGGTGGCTTCATCCATATGCTCTGCTAGGCTGCCTGTGATCTGTGCACGGCCCTGCTAACAGCACAGCCATGCTGGCCTACATGTTCAGATGGTGCTCTGTAATTCACCACACCCGCTTACTGCCGCTCTATCCTCCGGGGCGGCGTGGGGTCAGCGCTTCCAATTAAGCCCCCCCGCACCCTCTCCACACTCCCGGTAATTGAAATCCGGCCCTTGTCCCGAGCCCTGCTCCTGTTCCTGCTCAGTTTGGAGCTCTGCGGAGCAGACAGGCAAGGGCAGACTGAGTGACATCGTTAGCCTGTTGCCATGGTCACTCAAGCACGGCCTGATTTTATTTACCCAGGTGGTCACAAGAGCAGACGTTTAAACGTTCTAACTCACCATGGCAACTCGGCACACATTCTTTTTCTCAGGCGCTGGATTTGTTTTTAAACTCCACGGAGGGTATCATTGACCACTGGGTAACCTGGTTTTTTTTTCGTACTTGTGGACAGCACCAGAGTGGTTTTGGATTACCTTGACGGCAGGTTTATTGATGGCGTTGTGACACTCGATGTGTTGGCAGTGGATGGGGTTCCAGGCTGCGGACCAGGACGAGAAGAGGAAAAAAGGAAGGAAAAAATGATTTAGGAAAGAGAGAGAGAGAGAGAGAGAGAGAGAGAGAGAGAGAGAGAGAGAGAGAGAGAGAGAGAGAGAGAGAGAGAGAAAGAAAGAAAGAAAGAAAGAATGAAAGAATGAAAGAATGAAAGAAATGAAAACACAAAGACCACTATAACACAATCCAAAAAACTGCCCAACCTGGACACTCCGCCCCCTGACTCCGCCCCCTGACTCCGCCCCCCTGACTCCCACCTGTGTACTGCAGTCCCCTGTATTCACTGATGGCTCCTGGGGGCTTCAGGTTGGGCCAATAGTGGAAGAGCATCTGCACAGCAGGGGGCTTGACCTGGGAGGGGCCGTAGGAGATCACGTAGAGCAGGTCCTGACACAGAAACAAAGTGTTCACCTCCGTGAGCTTCCTGTTACGAAAACCTCACCCACCCACAAAGTCTTCCTGTTTCCACGGCACATTTCAGCTTTCATCAAACGCTAGGGGAGCGTTTGTTTTTCGCCCCGTTGGGCGTTTACACAGGTCCACTCTCATCATCACAAACACTCCTGGTGTTAAATCAAACAACCTTGAAACGTACCGTCTGATAGTGCTCCGGGCATCTGCAAACCAGTTTGGCTAATAAGAAACGTCCTAAGAAATTCCATGAAATTCCTACCTTCCACACCTCCTGCTTGTGCTTCATTAGACATTCCAACAACTGACAGTGGTAGACTGGGAAGGAAGCAGAGAGATGCCAGAGAGGCAGGTCAGGTCGCCTGAACACAGCTAGCAGACAGAACACCAGGCAGGCAGATCAGGCTGCAGGCAGATCAGACTGCAGACAGATCAGGCTGCAGGCAGATCAGGCTGCAGACCTCGCGGAGTGGTTTACCTGGGTTTGAGGTGTACTGCATAGCAATCATTAGCATTGAGGAGGCAGACAGATTGACATACGCAGGGACTCCTCCTTCTCTTCGGGTCGAACCCACTACAAACAGGCAGAGGACATAGCAAGATAAGACGACAGTCTCTTTGAGATGGAAATAAAACACTGAACGATTCTTTTCTGCCTCCTCCTCCAGTTTGGCTATCCTAAACAAACAAACAAACAAAAGGTATATCCTTGACACTGATTTTTTTTAAATGACCTCAAAGACCAGTACGTCCCTGGGCCAGCGAAAACACAAAAAACCTGGCTTTAGTCATAGTTGTCCGTGCTCGCAGTGCGCTGTACTCACATATAGCCATAGGAAGGAATGAGGTGCTCAGGTACTCAATGATGTCTTTGTGCAGAAAAGGGGGGAATGTAGCTAAAGTGGATATCATAGTATAGGGCAAAGTGCTGAGAATATCGTCACTGAGAAAAGGTAGGAGGCAGGTGGTAGTGTAAAATATGGACTGTCCCAGATCTGATGAGAAAGGGTAAGGGCAAAAGACACAGACAGACACACAGACAGTAATTCAATGACATGTACCGCACATCAAACCTGGGCATACTGAACATGTCTAAGATATAACATGATATTAGAATAAAAACTTTGCGAATGAATAAGAAATAAAATACAGAATTCTGCAAAAAAGTACAGCAAATTCCTGAGATAGTATTTGGAAATATGAGCCTCTGTTTAGGTCAGTGGCGTTTCAGTAAAAGCCATTACTGTGGTTTTGATAGTTTGCCCTCAGCGAAACATGGAGAGTTCCAGTTAAGATGGGATTTCATGTTTTTGAGCTTTTTTTAACACTCATAAAATATTCATGGAGAAGTGCATTGACTGTGGAGTCAACTACAGAGGCAAACATTCCCAGAATACCATATTCTAAGATATGCTCAACATCTCACTATTCACAGATTAACACACAGCGATGCAATCAATAACTAAACTGTTGTCAGTATTGCTCATAGATACTTCAGGTCACACAGTGTTGGGAACAATTTTCAATATTTTTCTTCTTCACTACTTTACATGCTCGTTTTAAACAGGATGCAATCACAAACAAAATGCAGGACGGTAAGGTTGTGAGTGGTATATTTCCGATCAACAAGGCAAGCGTGTCGGCAGGTTCCGGCGAGTTCCCCCCATGCAGCCCCTTTTCAGATTCTGTGCGGAACTCCTCTCTTTCTTCCACAAGACGCCCCCCGAAAAGCAGCAGACTCATGCAGTCAGGACGCTTGTGAGGATGGGCGTTTAGGAAGAGCGGAGCTCTGCGCTCACTCACCATGCTGACCGTGCTGCAGCAGTGGCACCAGGTCAAGCAGGGTCACCAGGGTCACATAGAGCCCCTGATAGTCCAGAGAGGGGTACTCTGAGAGCTGAGCATCCCGACTTTGCTGCCCCTGCCCCCCGCGGTCTGACGGGGCATCACGCAGAACGCTGTAAAGGAGGGAGCGAGTAACTGTAGGGTTGATGGAACTGACTTGTGGTCTTAGAGATGGGGTGAGTGGGAATGGCACAGGAAAAAGACACATGGTCATAGGCACGGCCAAATTGGAAGCTTCCTGGTTCTCCTTCCTGCCTGTGCGGGACAGAATGCTGCTCCGGGGTGGGGGGGGGGGGGAGGGGGGAGGGGGGAGGGGGGAGGGGGGAGGGGGGAACAAGGGAAAAAAAGAGACAACAAAGACACAAGAAACAGCACATTACATTGAAATGGCGCTACAGAGACAGCGTAAATAGAAAGAAACAAACCCAGATAGACCCCACATAGGATGCAGTGTCTCACTCTTTCAGTGTGTTTCCACTTAAGGCACGGGGAATTTCTCCCTGCTTTTAAACGAGCTCAGTGGGACTTTAAATTTTCTCTTTCGATTTGGTATTCTTGGAGAAAAAAAAAGAAAGAAAAAAAAACTTTTTTTTTCACGAAAAACTGCAATGATCACTGCATCTCATGTGTATCTGGTGACAAGGAGCAAAAATATAAAAAATGGCATGTTTTCAGTGGCAACCCCATACTTCTCCAAAAAAGGGACACTGGCAGGGATTGTCCCTCTATGACTGCCTTCCTCCAATCAATCAGTACAGCAGCTGTGGTGCCTGAAGAGGCCAATAGGCCGTGATATTTCACAAGAAGTAATTTCCGGTCTTTAGTGAGGCTGTCAGCGATGGGAGTGACACCAAACTGGTTCAGGAACATACAGAGGTGACACTTTTGAAACATGCTTCAGCCAGTAATAAGCATGTGTGTGAGGTTTTAGACCTAGAACTCCTGAGTCACAACACATGTTTATTTCACCAGAGAAATAATGTCTGTATGCGCACGTTATGATACTGTACCAGTATCATCAGGAGACATAATGGGATCCAACAGGCATATGGATTCAGGTCTCTAACATAAATGTAGGAGCTAGTCTACGATAGGGGGAAAACTATAATGACAAAGGAATAGGTTTTAGACAAGATGACCGGTAAGGTTATGTTTGTGAGCTAATGGGGGGAAGAGGAGGGGGGAGGGGGGACTTTGTGTTTGCTGTCCCCAGGGGAAGGTGGATAGAAACTCCATTGTAGGAGAAAAAGGAAGGTCTAGTTTGGCTGTGAGTGAAGCCAGGGGTTGGCGGAGGGTGGGGTGTGAGGTGGGGGTGGGGGTGGGGGTGGTTGGAAGGAGGTGGGGCCAGAGAGCAATGCTCTTTTACCTCACATTATGTTAAGCACTAAGCTGTTCTATCAGTAAAATGATTTGGAGGCACTAGACTGAGAGCCCAGATTAGATATGCTGATGTGTTGTTTTGGTGAGGTCTCTCAGACTGGTCTGGCATCCCTACAGGGTCAGTGAGTACGGGGATCTCAGTGCGAAAACATAGTATACACCTCTATCATACTCTACTACCGACTACACAGTATCTACGCCTCTACTCTTTCTGATCCCCTGAAAGTTATACTCTGTAAGATTTCAGCCAGCATGTTTGCTTTAAATGCTGCGACCATTGGAGCTCAAATCAAATGGTGCCTATCTTCAAAGAGAATAACATCCTGCAGAGTATGACTTTATACCACTGCCCAATTTCCATAGATTAAACAGTTTAAATTTGAACACACTCTTACACAAACACACACACACACGTATATACACACATATTTTCACACGTTCATACATGTAGATACACACATACGTTCACACACACACACATACAAATACACAGGACACACACTGTACACAAAAATGCACGTACGGACACATGAATACATACATATAAAAATAACATCAAAGTGCTTCTCTTTACTACCTAATTACAGCTTATCTAAATGTCTGCTCTCTCAGTGTACATTATTCACTGGCCAAGTGTTTCACTATAACTCATCAAGGCCAGTCAAAGTCAACACACAAGCCAAACACATTCTCATGCTCTCTTATTTTCCACGCGAGCGTGCTTGGTCAGTTTCAGAGGAGACCGCATCAGGAACAGTGTCAGACTGAATCTTTGTCCTCCTCAACCACTCTAATGAGTGACAGAGTTTGGCGTGAGGTCAGCGCCACAGCGAGTCCCTGTCTGAGAGCTGGGCCGTTTGACTTGTGTGTCGCTACGTCTGGGAGATCAATCTAGCACTATGGAGGCAATAAATAATTTTAAAAAATATGAAGATAAAGCCTATATTGAACATGTTAGTCTGTCCCTTTGTTGTCTAACACTACGTTTCATTGTTAGCTCCCTAAGCTTCTGTATGAATTCAATATGAATGTGGCTGCTCCATCTTCTGTCAGTGCGGGGCTTTCTCTCTCTAGGAAGCTGACATATGCCCCCTCCACTCTCCAACCCTGGCTGCCCCCACTCCCAGCTCTCTCTCTCTCTCTCTCTCTCTCTCTCTCTCTCTCTCTCTCTCTCTCTCTCTCTCTCTCTCTCTCTCTGTCTCTCTCTCTCTCTGTCTCTCTCTCTCTCTCCATCTCTCTCTCTCTCTCTCTCTCTCTCTCTCTCTCTCTCTCTCTCTCTCTCTCTCTCTGTCTCTCTCTCTCTCTCTGTCTCTCTCTCTCCATCTCACTCTCTCTCTCCATCTCTCTCTCTCTCTCTCTCTCTCTCTCTCTCTCTCTCTCTCTCTCTCTCTCTCTCTGTCTCTCTCTCTCTCTGTCTCTCTCTCTCTCATCTCTCTCTCTCTCTCCATCTCTCTCTCTCTCTCTCTCTCTCTCTCTCTCTCTCTCTCTCTCTCTCTCTCTTTCTCTCCATCTCTCTCTCTCTCTGGTTGTCTCTCTTCACCCCAGGTCTGTGGAACACAGGTGTCTAAATAATACCACAGTCTGGGCACTGCATCCTACACAGGCAGCATAGCTTGTTGTGCCTCTCCAGAGGGAGACGAGGGGGAAGATAGCAGGCACACGTTACAGTATCACACAGGGTTATTCCCTTCACACTTGAGCGAGGCTGAGCCTCAGAGACAAAATTGTCATCTGAGTTAACATGCTGCCATGACAAAGAGAAGCACAATCGCAGCCTCTGTCATGGTCCATCTGTGCCAAGTACAAATGGGTTGCCAGGTTTGTAACAATACGGTGGTCTGCCTCCTAGCAGGGTATCCCTCAGATAAACTAGAGATATCTAGGGTAGTTCTACAACAATGAACTTCTGTTACATCATAAGTTACACAATAAATTGCTGACGTGATGGATTAAATTTTTTGTAAAAGTGGTGCATCAAAGTTCTATCTCTCCTAATCCCAAACCCTGCAGATTACCATGTCCAACACTGGTGACTGTGTCTAAAAAGATCTCTGGGACAATGTGTCTTATGTGAATCATATTACTGACTACACTGTTTGCCTAAAAATCATCTGCCAAAGAGCTTCTTACATCATAGCTAATATTATCAAAGCCATGCTCATTCTCAAAGATTGTTCTGCTCTTTCTCATGCGCTGTCATATCGGGGCTGTCTTGTTGACCTGTTCTAAGAAGAACATACTGTTTCCTCCTCATGCTTTCACAGCACCCAGGGGACCCACTGTCCAGATGACCCAGAGCCCCCCAGCCCCCCAGCCCTCCAGCCCTCCAGACCTCCAGCACCCCAGGCCTCCAGACCTCCAGGCCTCCAGACCTCCAGGCCTCCAGCCCCCCAGGCCTCCAGACCTCCAGCCCCCCAGGCCTCCAGACCTCCAGGCCTCCAGAACTCCAGTCCTCCAGCCGCCCAGACCTCCCGACCTCCAGGCCTGAACCCCAGCAGCCCTTCTGGGACCAACAAAGAAGGCCGCCCCGGGGAAGGACTCATCTGGCAGGAGCATTAACACTGCTGCCCTAACAGGACATCTCTCCTAATCTATTCTTTCCTCCGTATCTAGCTTTGTGCGTTGATTGTTTACGAGCGTGTCGGGGAGTCACATGACTTCTCTACTCCCACAATGACAGAGGATGGAGCCAGGTACAGCCCGCTTCATGAGAGCGTTGTCTTCAGGTATATCCTGCCTCTACATCTACACCTGTATCTGTGTATGCTGAGGATTCACTAGAATAATCTATGTCACCTTACCTCTGGCAAATAAACTGGACTAACATTTGCTACTGTGTGTTACTTCACCTGTTGGTTCCAGCGCAGGGTCCTTACCTGAGCAGGGTTTGGGAAAAGTATTTCAGTGTGTTTGCGATGTCTGTTCCGGAGGGCACAGGGTAAATGTTATGCTGGACCCGGTTGTGATACTCTTGTAAGTATCTTATCTTAGAGGCAACTAAACGGAACAAAGAGCAGAGTGGCAAAATAATAATCAAATGAACCCTCAATAATGTACAGTGCGTTGGTTCAAAACAATACAGACTGCTTAAACAAACGATGAGTTGATCATTTTCAGCAGGAGGGCTGTTCACTTTGTGGCGTGAGCGCTAACATGGCCCATATTGGTCCCTCTGCTCTGTACTGATCTGTCTTGTAGTCAGGAACATGCAGAGTTATTTCATCATGTAACGTTGTTTCCATATGATATGTAAAACAATCCAGTTGTAAATATGACTCCACCCGAAGGTCTGTGTCCTGGCACCTTCCCTGTCCGTGTTACTTGAGGTGACCTTTAGATGGTCTGGGCAGCTATAGGCCACCACAGACTCCAGAGTGGGTCACCTCATGTGCTATTTGGTAACTCAGGGCATAATTTAGCTCTTTCTGAACCTGCAAATAACAAGCTCCAAAATAACAATAGCAACCTCAGGCTTTGTGTGTGTGTGTGTGTGTGTGTGTGTGTGTGTGTGTGTGTGTGGGGGGGGGGGTGTGTGTGTGTGTGTGTGTGTGTGTGAGAGAGAGAGAGAGAGAGAGAGAGAGAGAGAGAGAGAGAGAGAGAGAGAGAGAGAGAGAGAGAGAGAGAGAGAGAGAGAGAGAGAGAGAGAGGGGGGGGGGGGGAAGAGGGAGAGAGAGAATGTGTATTTGATCTCATAATGCAGTAACAGCAGCATCTGTATATAATGAACAACATCAGTGTATTTCTAGTCGTTTGCAGCAGTATATAAATAGCTCTGTACTGTATAATTGACTGTATTGAGTGTAATAATTACTGTATTCGTTTTTACTCTTTAAAGGCACTTTTTGGAGGTAAATGAGGGAGGAAAAATGCATGATGTCAGTTAAATGGTGCTGATTTACAATAAAACAGTATGTTGACATAAGAAATGAAGTCATAAATTGGACAACCGAATTTTTCATATCAGTGAGCTTTAACTGTAATTTACGTGAGCAGGACCGCATTTACACCTGTTCAGAGGGTAACTAGTCTCGTATGTCAAGCAAAATATGTGAACAAGCCGGATTATTGATCATCAATGCCACCATGTTGTTTGGTGGAAAAATTGTCAGGTCGACCTTGAGACAAATATATCTTTCTCTCTGCACCAACCAGACTCCAACATGTCAATCAAAAATTTATGCGTATAAACCCCTTATTAGATTTTCCCCTTTTTGTTTATCACCGCTATAAAATAGCGCATCTCCGATACCAGCCCTCGAGCCATCCTCTGCAGAGAGGACGTGTTGCAACCTGCCTTAGCAACCGCGGTTTCATCACCAAGGACGGCTCCTCATTCGATTCCTTGTAAGAAAAATTACTCCTATGAATGGCAAGATAAAATAAGTAAATTGTGTAGAATTGTACTTACATTGCTCTGCTTTCGTAGACATTTTGGAAACACTTCACGAATCATGAACCGAACAGTCAAATGTTTGCGCCCCTGCGGTGTGTCTTTCCCTTTCAGTATTGAAAAAGTGAATAAACCCTCTCGCGCTCAAGCGCGGGTGGGTTAGTACCACCGTTGTCATGAATTCAGGTAATGACCAATCTCACTGAATTCATAGGTTCGAAGTCTATTCAATTGAAATGTACTCGCCCTCTGTGTCGCTGTCGGATAACATAAACTTAACGTCAGACAACATCAGCAACCAGTGCAGTGTCTCATGCAGCTATACCTTTTCAAATGGACTGGTCCGGCTTTGACACATTGTCATTCAAGACTGTGCATTGAACACCCTCCTCCACATCGCAAATGTCTGGGAAAACATGGGCATTAAGTGAAATTGCTGGATGCAAGCCCACAATGACACAAATTATATTTTCATGATCCCTTAGAAGCATGTAGAGGACTATTTACATTCAACAGATGGTTGTCAGTATAGATAAGGACAAAACGGAAGTCTGCAATATAATAAACAAAACGTTTAAAGGAAAATCTAGTTTCATATCACTGATATTAAACGACTAACTGATGGTACGTTTTAAAACTGTTATTTTGAGAAGGAGGAGGGCTAAGCTACTGTTTTCCTACCATCACAAACGGGTTGAAAGCCTAAATGTTTATAAAAGACTTGACTTTTCTTCACATTGCTATTTTTCTTTCAATTCTCTCAACTCATCTCTGATGAAAGATAAGCAAGGGGACAGAGGGACAGAGGGAACATGGAGACCGCAGCCCATCCCAGCAGACTGTGGTTTGTGCCAAGAACCACTAGTGTCTTTCCATCTCCAGCTGATAAAGTAACAACATCCTGCTTCCAGACTTCAGAACTGACCCCCCTGGTTTCTAGTTTTCAATTTCTCAAAAAAAAAACATATATTCCATTGAAGTGTTCCACACTTCCACATTAATCGCATGCGGAAACAGCCAATACTTAAAAAATAATGGACCATTTATACAACATGTTTAATTATGTCATTTGGGTGATTCTTACTGCAGAGGTTTGTCGATGTAAATAGAAGTTGGGCTCAACTGACAACACCATGTGCCATCAAACCAAACACATCTTTATTCTTAAGAAAACCATGTTAAATATATCAAGATTTACTTAATCAAAAAGTCACATTTTTGACATTTCCAAATAACCTGATACATCATGGATCATTACAAATATCGTAATAATATCTTTGTGGGGTTCCATCTCAGGGTGTTTGTGGGGGCCGTTTGCGGTACGCTGGGATGTGATGCATGATCCATCCTGCAGGAGTTAGGAGAGCCACTGCAAACACTGACAATGTGAAGAGAGATTGCTGTAAGGAATCAAAAAAGAACATTTATCATAAGGCGCCTCTCGTTCTTGCTCTCTATGTCTCTATCTCTTTTTCTTTCTGTTTGATTCTGAACAAGTTACATTTACATTTAGCAGGCGCTCTTATCCAGAGCGACTTACAGTAAGTACGGGGGACATTCCCCGAGGCAAGTAGGGTGAAGTGCCTTGCCCAAGGACACAACGCCATTTTGCACGTCCGGGAATCTAACCGGCAACCTTCTGATTACTAGCCCGATTCCCTAACCGCTCAGCCATCAGACCTCCGTTACATGTCAGTTTACAGCACGGAGGACGGGTTGACCTGTCTCCCACAGGGCAGTGAGCATGGCTTGTGATGTCTGCAGTACTCCTGCCGCTATGAAATTCATCGGTTCAGTTTTGGTTACAAGGAATGATGAAACCTAGTGGAGGACCCAGAGGGATTCTGGGTAGCAATGACACCAGCCTCACCACTTCTCACCCAGCTCTTCTCTCATTTGGGAGAGCTTAGCGACAATAACTAATAGATTTCAGATAAATAAAACATAAGATATCTCTTGACAGATCACTCTCTTTCTCCCTCTGCCTCTCTCCTTCTCTCTCTCTCTCTCTCTCTCTCTCTCTCTTTCTCTCTCTCTCTCTCTCTCTCTCGCTCTCGCTCTCGCTCTCTCTCTCACACACACACCAAGTATGCTAGAATAACCCAGAGCTGAAACTAGAGCAGAACATTTACCCAAGTCCCAAACTGGAGAAAAAAAAACATAGGTGAATCGTTCCCTTAACCTAGAATCTCAGTGTTTTCTAATACAATATTAGTATACAAGTTATCACAGAGAAGTAAATAACATTGATTCATACCCCTGGTCCAATCTTATCCTTGGGTGGCTTGCTGTAGATATTGGACCTGTGGTCCTGCAGAACTGCCTTCATCTGAGTTAAGAACCTGCTTTGAATGGGACCTCTACAGACAGCAAACATCTCTCTGCTTGCTTGGTCCTGTGTGGCTGTATCAATGTACGACTCTCTTGGCTCAGAAGTAACTCTCTTGAAATCTCGGGGGAACTTCCTTGAACATCCTGTTAGATAGTGGACTGAGACAGGCTGTGTTTTTCTTTGGCCACCCCATAATGATCTTCCAGGGAGGAGTCATTTCTAGGAGACCATCAGAAGCCAAAACACTACTGCTGTGGGACATGAGGGAGGATTCTGTCACCAGGCGGTCTCTGCAGTGACAGGGACTGTAATCACGGCATCTCAGTATCTCGGAGACACGTGAGGGGAGAGAAAATAAGGTCAACATTGAAGCAAGCAGGATGTGTCACAGGTCTCAAGAAGGCAAGAGGGCGAGGTTTAGCTATTACTAGACAGATGTTGCTCATATGAGTCTAGGTGATGGTAAACATGAAGCCTAGATACTGTAAACACTCTTATCTACGAGTCGAAAGATAACAATACAAAGTCTTAGCTGTAATTCTCCAGGCATTTGTTTCAAGGAGGGATTGGCAAGGACGAGCTACCCATGGAGTATATTGTTAAAGTATTGTTAAAACAGCACAGTTTGAGTACAAACATGGAGAATTGGTCTTAAGACAAACTGACGTCTTCTGCTGTAGAAATTAGAAGAATTTAGCAATTCGACATATGTGAATATGATGTCTGTTGGAGAAGGCCCATTCAATGAAATAAAATTGCATTTTTTGTAACCTGTCGCCCTCACTTGGAGAATACTAGTACTACATTTGGGTTTTTCCATCCATAAATTTCCCAAATCTAGGCTGTAGTTTTGTCTTGTAAAATACAGGTTTACGGTGTAAGTAAGTAAGTAAGACATTATTTATATAGCACTTTTCATACAAGAATTGCAGCTCAAAGTGCTTTACATAAAATCAACAAACAATAATACAAGTGTTGATCTAAACTAGCCGCACTCTATCTGCGGTCTCTCGAATCCATCTTAGATCCGAGCTGCCACTTGCAGTTTCTAATACACAAATATGACAAGGGGGTAGACAGGACAAGACAACGTAAACATGAGGAGAGAGGAGGAAAAAAGGCAACACCCAGACAATGCTCCTAGAGGAGTACAGTGTGGGAACAGACAAAAACCTCAGCACATAAGTACAACAACATTTACAAAAACAGGCGAGGGGTAAAAATATGTTTTGTTAAAAGTGAAAAAATAGCATTAGACTACGTATAATTATTAATAATTATTTTACCTTTATATTAGTATACATTTGCTTGATCCATACTTGCTTGAATACTTTACACAGCGGACAGTTAACAAATAGTCAATTGTTTTGTCAAAACTAGGCTACACAACGGAGGATGTGAAATACTTACAAACTTCAAAGCTTTAATTCACATAAAAATTATTGCGTTTCTGCTTAATTCCATTTTTGACCGAAGTTGAATTTTGTCACTTTTGTGTACAGCTAGACGGCGCTCGCAAGCTGCAAAATGCACATCCCAGAGCAACCAGTCAGCAAACGGCGTCGGGATAGGCCACAATAACCACCCAACCAGCCGCTGCTTGGATGAGGGAGAAGCAACCTATCAAGCAACCTAAGCTGCGAAAAAGAAGAAACACGTCTCGAGTTCTCTTCAGGGGAAAGAAGCGAAATTACTCCAAAGTCGTTGCAAGTCGTTTTAAAAGCATGTGGGATCAATGTGGATATGAGATGGCGTCGACATATGCGTTATGATTTGAGCTGAGAGAAAGGAGTTGAAATAATTTCCCCCCAGATTTGGAAATCGTAACTTCAGGAGAGGGTGTTTGGAAAACGCTGTATTTGGAAGAGGAGGCATCTTTGAACATTATAAAGGTACAAACGATTTTGAGTCCTTTCTGGAAACATTGCAAAGTACAGTCCCATCCTTATTGAGATCATAGAAAATAAGTTGTTAGGTTTCGTAGGAGCAAGTCATAGAGCGGGCGCAGCAACAACTGTAGAGAATGTAATTACGGGTTGTAAGCTAACATTGTGTTTTTTTTATTTTTTACAATCGTACTGTTTAACCTACGCAAGCATTTCATTTAACAGTTACTGTTTGTGTGTGACGACAGAGGTGGTTAAAATGAGATTTTCATCTGGGATGATCGAATTGTCCGATTGCCAGCAAAGGCGACAATAGCTCCCCATACGGCTTATGTCTTACGACAGTAACAAAAGCCGTGGCACAACATTCTTTTGGTCCTGTAACCTATATTTGTACGTCACAGAACAGGCCATCATTGGAATACCCCCAGTCCGTGCAACTATTGGCTGCAACCTTGGTAAAACTGAAGAATTTTACACCAAGGGACATTGTTACTTTTAGTTGCAACTGGATCGCCGCTGTATCAATTAGTTGTCGGTGGCTCGCGCTATGGCAACAATGTAGCGTAGCCTGTCAGTCTGCTTGTTCGCGAGATTCTACCGGTGGAGCACAGATCCGCGATCGCTGATATTAATCGTTAATTGCTGTAAATGTAAGATTATAGATGGCATTATAATGTAACTCAAATATATATAGACCACACTGTGTATTATTTATTTTTTAAGCTTGTTTGTACAGGTTATCCATTTTGTAGCAATGGTTACATTTTCAGGATGCATGTTTGAATATTCTTAAAATCATAAGATCCCATTGTGGCCTGCCGCTATAAATCTACACGTAGAGACAGATTAAATAATTTTGCTTTCCTAGCCATTAGAGAGCGTGTGCTCTCGGACACCGAGTAAAGCTGCAAAAACACATGGGAACTCATAATTACTCTAGGTACATAATCAGAGTTCATGACTACCACGTAGAGTGTGTATATTGTCTTTGGGCTCTGATGAGTTAACAGCTTCAATTTGACTTAAACGCAAGTGCTGTTAAATCCAGTCTGCGTGATGATGGTAAACTAGCACGCGGTATAGCGAACTCACTAATCAGCTCTTGAAGTAGAATCATTGTTGTTAAACTCCCATCTGGTTCAAGATGGCTCTTTAGAAATAGGCTTCCCGAGGCTGTGTTTACACAGCCCTCAAAAGCATACACTCTCCCAACCCTCCCTTTTGTTTTCAGAGGCACTCCTGTTGAACATTGCTTGGTTAATCAGCCTCATTTGAGAGAAGGGGTCACTGACTTGCTTTACTTGGATAACAAATAACATACTTGAACTTAGCATACAAAAATGCAGACACTAATGGCTTCTATGCCAAAGGGATCCGCTCTTTTTGTTGGGCTATGCCAGGCTGCTGAATGGTTCACCCTTTCATTGACAGTGATCAGAGCCTCTGCTATGAGTCAGGGTGACAAGCAGGCCTGCCTTTTGTGTCCCAAGTCTTTATGTGCTGTCAGTGGGCTTATGTTTTAGAGGCCTTTCTGATAGCTTCTAGAAGCTTCGCTGGCAGATACTGTAATCAACTGAACGGCCAGCTGCTCTCTTCAGTTGATTTGTCTGATCTGCCAAAGAGAAGCAGAAGTTAGTTGTTTCATGGCTGCCCTGTGCCCAGTGTGATTGTCAGCTTAGCTGTAGTGAAGGATGAAATGCTGGATGTTTAGTTTTATATGACATAAAAGGGACATAGTTCTGTTAGGCCAGATCAGGATCTATTGATGCAGTCAGTACATGTTCTAATAAAACAAAACAAAAATCACAAAAAAAGAACAGAAATCTGAGGGGAAAAAAGGAACATTGAAGATCTGGAAGCGAGCCATCCTTAAACTAAATCAAATGAAGGAATCCTGTCAGAGACGGAAAACTGAGATGTGTCACTGAGTTTAGTATTAAGAGTGTCATTGGTGCAAATACCTTCCTGTCTCTGTCTGCTGAGCCAGGTTTGTGGGGGGGGGGGGCAGCAGCTGGGTGGGAGGTGGTTTTAGTGCTGGCAACAGGAGGCTGGCTGGCTGGTTGATTTGCTAGCTGTCTGGGTAGCTGGCTGGCTGGTTGATTAGCTAGCTGTCTGGGTAGCTGGCTGGCTGACTGGCTGGTTGATTAGCTAGCTGTCTGGGTAGCTGGCTGGCTGGTTGATTTGCTAGCTGTCTGGGTAGCTGGCTGGCTGGTTGATTTGCTAGCTGTCTGGGTAGCTGGCTGGCTGGTTGATTAGCTAGCTGTCTGGGTAGCTGGCTGGCGGATACTGATACTGAATCAACTGATACTGCGTGCCATGTGGAACCTTTTTATGGAAAATCTTCACTATAATAATAACAAAAGATAAGCCTTCCGCCCTCTCTCTCTCTCTCTCTCTCTCTCTCTCTCTCTCTCTCTCTCTCTCTCTCTCTCTCTCTCTCTCTCTCTCTCTCCTCCCCCACTGCTTTCTTTCAATGACACCATGATTGGCCACAGTGATTATGGTCTGTCCTCCTGACAGAGATGGCTGTGAAAGGATGGAATTTGGCCGTCAAATCTATTGAAGGCTGTTCCGTATGGATCAGGTAGAGTCTCCAGAACTCTTGACTGAGTACATGAAGTGGTGACAGTATGTTCTTCATAGAGTGGATGATTTTGTGAAGCGTCAGAGCAATAAACATATCACATTTGTAAAAGCTACGTTTCTCAGGACGTGGTAATCTTAAGTATACAGTACTCATTAAAACGACTCATTTGCATATTTTACCTATACAACTCCCACATCCCACAACACATGCAAATGGCCTTCTGTGCTGGGCGGGGATATGGGGCGAGGCAGCATTGTGGATCTGAGTAAGGCATCACAGGAGGGGGTTGGACCGTTTGAAAAATGTGGGTTACGTGACGTGAGTGAAGCCTGAAGTTTCCTTGTTCCTGTTTTTCATTACTGATGACGAGTTCTCCATAAATGATTGATCAAGTGACTTGACTGAGATCTTGAATAATACATTGTTCCTATTCCTTTGCGTAGCATTTTGTATGGTAATGGACCAAGGGAATCCTGCCTTTTCATCCCGCGGTATGATGGATGGATGATGTGTGTGTGCGTGTGTGTGTGTGTGTGCGTGCGTGTGTGTGTGCGTGTGTGTGTGTGCGTGTGTGCCCTAGGCAGAGATAGATGGGTGGGGGGGATCATCATGCAGCCTTTCTCCTGCCACCTCTCGTTAACGACACATTCTCCAGCTACCGTGGCGACACCCATCGAGACTGCACGTTCATACTTCCCCCTTCTCTCCCTGAACCCAGACGCAGCACTGTAGCAGTCGCCTCCCCGCACCTACCCCAACCCCCTCCCCCTTCCGTCCCAGCATCAGTAGGAGACAGCCTGGGTGTCTCTCACTAAACCGTGAGAACAGCTTTTCTCAAGGAAGTGGTTTGTCTTCAAATATGATTCCAGGATCCTGTCAGTGGAAGAATGCAATATAAACTGTGGTTCTTGCTGTGGAGTGTGTTTGTGTTCTGGCGTGCAGCGGGGAGGGGGGGGGGGGGGTTGCTGTTTGGCTGATGAGACGTCGCTTTGTTGCTCGTCTTCCACTCCTCTCCTCTGAGGACCTTCTTTTGTAAACAAGACAGCAGGCCTCCTGGGATTCCTTGTGAATATTCACGTGTTCGCCATGACGACGTGGTCCAAAAATGATTTCCCCTGCGCACCGCCGGGCGCATTTATGCCTCCCGACAATCTGACGAAGTGTAGATCATCTCAAATTTGATTTGAGTCTGGAGTTCTCTGGTGTGAACGTTTGGTTTCCAGTTGTGTGGGCATACGAGCATGTGGTTGACTGCATGCCCGTGGGAGGCTGCTTAGAGTGCAGTTCAGTGAGGGCAGACACAGTGATTAACTAGCATAGGGGGGGGAAAACGGCAGCCAAGATATCTGCTTTGTTTCAGTCACATTGGAGCTGTAGTTCCCAGAACTGTGTGTGTGTGTGTGTGTGTGTGTGTGTGTGACACAACCATGCAAAGTCTAGATTGAAAGATGAGAAATCGTTTGTGACATTTTTTTTTTTGCGGGACTACTCCCTTCTGTCTCTCCCTCCTTCCTGCTCTCTTGTTCTCTCTATCTCACCTGACGCACGAAGGTCGTTCGCCTCACGTTCCAGGCCTTTACAAACCCCTCAGAGAGCCAGGACGGAGGTCTGAACAGGCTTCGGTAGAGGAACGGACTGACACAGTACAAGGTGGGCCGAGTCATGGTGGGGGTGGGAGTGGGGTGAGGGGTCTGCTGTGGGAGGCAGTTTGTGGAAGGTTTGCTTCCTGCTTGGTTTCCAGGTAGACAGACTGTACTCCACCTTCCCAGGACTCACCCTACATCTGCGTTAGATTTGTTATTGCCCGCCAGTCAACGCTTCCTGAGGGCCTGACAGAGGAAGTCTCTGTTGAACAGAGCCACCCTGCCGTGCTGTTGGAGTCTAAACGCCTTCAAATACGACTCCCGAAAGAGGAATGTCACACGAAGGAAAGTTAATGATTAAGTCTGCAGGAATCCCTCCGGTTTGCTCGTCAGGGTACACAGTTCCAGACTGTCCTGCCGTGCGGTTGCAGCTTCCTGGTCGTCGGTCAGCCAACGCTGGACCTGGTCGCGAGTCTCCCGGTCCTGTCCTACATCTATAAAGTTGAATAATGGATTTTGGTGTTTTAAAAACCCATCGACACTGTATGACTATGTTTAGCCTGTGTTCTGCTCCTCTCTCCCACCAACTGTCTCTGGAGGAGGGGATCCCTCTCTGAATTGCTCCTCCAAGGTTTCTTCCATTTTTTTTTTCTCCTGTTGAGAGTTTTTTGGGAGTTTTTCCTTGTCTTCCTTGAGGGTTTAGGTTGGTTGAGGGGCAGTTCTATGGGCATATGTGAAGCCCTCTGTGACATGCTTGCGTGTAAAAAGGGCTATACAAATAAATTTGATTTGATTTGACCCTGGGATTGTTCGTTATGAGGGGCAAGGTCATTTAAACACATCAATCCAGTCATGTCCTAATCCTCCCACTGATAGAGTTGAAAAACAATCCTGTCACCTCCTGGCTAACGTACCCTGGTCTCTGTCTCTCTTTATCTTCATCTCTCTATCTCTCCCTCTATCCATATCCATCCCTCTGTCTCAATCTATCTCTCTATCTCTATCTAAATATATCTCTAAATCTACCTCTCTTCCTTCCTCCACCCTCCTCCCCCCCCTCCCCTCCAGTCATGGCAGGCTGGGCGAGGCAGTGGCCTGCTGCTCCAGAGGGACCAGGCTCAGGGCCTGCAGGTGGACAGCTGAGGATCAGAGCTCCAGGCCTGGGCAGGATGAGTCGGCGGGAGGGGATCTCACGGACTCCAAGTGAAGAACACAGAGGATGGGGGCCAACGGTTCCAGTTCCCCCCACTCCTGCTCCACTCGTCTGGGGGGGCAGGCGCAGGCACAGCACACATTTATAGGTGAGTTTTCGGCACGGGGGGTGAACTTGAGCAGCTAAGTGGATTAGATAGTGATTAGGTGTGTAGTAGTGAAGTGTGCCAAGCAAGTCATCTCCCAGAGCGGTTTGAGGTCTGTGCCCTCGATGTGGCGTTTCAGTCGGCGGGCTGATTTGAAGTTCCAAGCTTTACAAGGAGAAGTCTTGTCAGTTAGTCGTCCCCCCCCTCCTACTTATGAAATGGAAGTCGTATGTGCCTAGTTTGATCGTCTGGAAGTGTTCAAGCTGTATTCTATTAGGGGTTTTATTTTCTCTGGCTGGTCTGGAGTAAAGAGAAGAGCCCAGTCATCCATCCAGCGGTCTGTGTTGCTTCTCATCTCTGACTGTGAGCGCCGAGCCCTCGTGCGGGCCAGAGCGACTTGAGGACGTTTATAAGGAGTCTTTAAAACCGTTCTGATGTTCTGGAAAGCTTTTTTTGTCATTTTTTTGTAGGCGTATTTTCAATGTAATCAGTGCTTTTAGTGACCGTCTTCCTGTTTGGAATTCCTTTTCCTGAAGTTCCAGGGAGAGTTGTAAGCTTTGCGAGATGTGCTGGAGGAGGATGTGGAGGGGAAGAGGGGGCTCTGTAGGCTGCTGTGAGCCTGGCCCACACTGAAGATGATTCACTGTATTAGAATGATTACTATGTGGGTCACATTGATGGATGCTTACAGGGAAGAGAGAGAGAGAGAGAGAGGGGGGAGAGAGGGAGAGAGGGAGAGAGGGAGAGAGAGAGGGAGAGGGAGAGGGAGAGGGAGAGGGAGAGGGAGAGGAGAGGGAGAGGGAGAGGGAGGAGGGAGAGGGAGAGGAGAGGGAGAGGAGAGGGAGAGGGAGAGGGAGAGGGGAGAGGGAGAGGGAGAGGGAGAGAGAGGGAGAGAGAGGGAGAGAGAGAGAGAGAGAGAGAGAGAGAGAGAGAGAGGGAGAGGGAGGGAGGGAGGGAGGGAGGGGGAGGGGGAGGGGGAGGGGGAGGGGGAGGGGGAGGGGGAGGGGGAGGGGGAGGGGGAGGGGGAGAGAGGGCGAGAGGGCGAGAGGGGGGGGAGAGAGAGAGAGGGAGAGAGGGGGGGGGAGAGAGAGAGAGGGAGAGAGAGGAGAGAGAGGGGGGGAGAGAGAGGGGAGAGAGCAAGAGAGGGAGAGAGAGCGAGCAAAAAGAGAGATGAGAGAGAGCAAGAGAGAGAGAGAGAGAGAGCAAGAGAGAGAGAGCAAGAGAGGGAGAGAGAGAGAGAGCAAGAGAGGGAGAGAGAGAGAGAGCAAGAGAGAGAGCGAGCAAGAAAGAGAGAGAGAGAGAGAGAGCAAGAGAGAGAGAGCTTGGAAGCAGGGGAGAGATTGTGAGAGAGAAAGAGGGGGGGGGGGAGAGAAAGAGATACATACGGAGGGAGAGGGAGGGAGAGGGGGGAGAAAGAGAAGGAGGGAGAGGGGGGAGAAAGAGAAGGAGGGAGAAGTTCTTTTTGGCTGAGTTTGTTCTGACATAGGTGTCCCCTCTCTCAAGCCAGAGCTTAGGGCTATTAACTGTAATTGATTCGGGCTGTGTCAGTGGAGTCTAGTGTATTAAGTTACATCCCAGAACAAGTTTTATACAACCCTAAATATACCTCTTCCCGTGAGAGTCCGCTCTCCTGACATGATCTGTGTGTTCCCTCCCATGTTTTACATGTAGTCATTTAGCAGACGCTCTTATCCAGAGCGACTTACAGTAAGTACAGGGACATTCCCCCCGAGACAAGTAGGGTGAAGTGCCTTGCCCAAGGACACAACGTCATTTGACATTTGACACAGCCAGGAATCGAACCAGCAACCTTCGGATTGCTAGCCCGATTCCCTAACCGCTCAGCCACCTGACTCCCAGCACGGCTAACCCTCTCCCGGTCTCCTCCTCCCTCTTCTTCTTCTTCTTCTGTGTTCCAGGGACGTCGTCGTACTCCCAGCACGGCTATGGCTGGGATGCCAGGCTGTACAGCCTGGAGCACGGCTCCGAGCGGCCCGCCGACAGGAAGAAGAAAAGCCTGGGCCTGGCCACGCTGAAACGCCGCTTCATCAAGCGCCGCAAGTCCGGCCGCTCGGCCGACCACGCGCGCCAGCTCCGTGACCTGCTGTCGGGCTGGGACTTCCGCGACGCCAGCGCCCTGGTGGAGGAGTACGAGGGCACGGCCGCCCTCAAGGAGCTGAGCTTCCACGCCGGCCTGGCGAGGGCCGAGGCCCCCAGCCTGCAGAGAGACCTGGCAGCTCTCTATCAGCACAAGTACTGCACCGACGTGGACCTGGTCTTCCAGGACACCTGCTTCCCAGCCCACCGCGCCATCCTGGCCGCCCGCTGCCCCTTCTTCAAGACGCTGCTGTCGTCGGCGCCCGGCTACGGGGCCGAGGTGCTCATGGACATCGAGACAGCGGGCATCGACGTGCCCATGTTCTCGGCGCTGCTGCAGTACCTGTACACGGGCGAGCTGGGGCGGGGCGGGGCGGGGGACGCCCGGCTGCAGAACGTGGACGTGCTGG